>NW_026559136.1:0-52125 GCF_026930045.1 Uloborus diversus | reverse complement strand
AAAATAAGTATAAACAGTATGGATGATTCACTACCGGAACACAAAAAATAAGATTAAAAATAAAGAAAGGGAATTTTCCAGAAAAAAACTGCACATGCGTATAGATTAAACATCCATATATTGATAACAAATAGCAAAAGAGTTTTTCAGTGCTGTATTTCATCGGATTCTGCGTATTTCTTATAGCTTATCGGACGCTCTATGTTAAGTCTACGAGAGGAAAATCTTTATCGGCTGCGGGGGTAAAGGCTTCGACCAATGAAACTGGAGGCTTCGACCAATGAGCGGAGGGTCGCGTATTGCGCGACTCTGAAGCGTAGCTTCTATATAGGGACTCTAGTATTTCCTTCTTGCACGTCACGAGTAATGTAATAATTGTCACAAGTTCAAAATAGCAAGGACTTCTGTTCTTTTGTGTTATATGCTATGCAAAGGCAAAACTACTGAAAGTTTTGAAAGTTGTGCTTTGCTGAAACGACAACTTTGACACAAAATGGAAAAGAAGGCGTGTCATAAGGAGGCGTGATTTAAGCAAATAGACCACTTGGAATGCGTTAATATCTTACAACAACAAAACTTTTTGGAAACAAAAGGGGTCGTTTCCAAAATTTTAAAGTTATTTTTTTCTGAAAGAGCATGCTTAAGACATAGATCTGACCATTTTTTTTTAAATAATTTGTTAAAGTTTAATATTTAACAAAAATTACTTTAATCGCTGCGCTTTTATTGTTGACATTACAAATGATGAAATGCCATTCAGTGTTGCCATTCACACAGCAAAATGTTTTATTCGTATCTGTACCCTCGTGTACTGACAATGATATGGTTGCTGGTAAGCGTAGAGTGCAATATTTAATTCGCTTCTTGATTATCATAACGTGGAAGTGTAGTAGAAAGATGCGCCAAAGTGCATCATTTGTAACGGCATCAAAACCACGCCTATTTTTCAAAATCGGACATTTTCGAAATTTATTAAGAAAAATAATGTAAGGAAAATGAAAGTAGTTTCCGGATCCATGTGAATTTTTTTTTTTTTTTTTTTGTTTTTTTGTTTATTCTACAATTTCAGTGTCTTAACGTAGCTCGTCGCGATTGAAGAACGTGACGTGCTTTTTAGGAGAACCTTATGATATGCAACGGACACGGATCATGATTTTTCTTCGGTGGAGAGCGGGAGCTCTTTTGCCGGATGTGAGGGTATAGGGTCATTAATGGAACAGATTATTGATGGTACGAGGGGAGGAGGAGGATAATATATATATAAAAAAAAGGAATCTTTTCAGGGCCACTTGAATATATGCAATATTTACAAGCACATGTGAAATAAGTTGACAAGTATGAAAAACGATGGATAAATATGAGCGTATAAATAAGGACTATTTACGATATGTACAGTGAAAATCCAATGGAAGATCAGTGCGGGTAGGGTCTATCCTACCAGCAAAGAGGGTTCGGGAGCCGAACCATCTGCCGGACAGCAGAGAAGAGAGATGAGATTTAGCCGTCAGTGATAGCAAGGGGAGTGCGCCTGGGGCGCTTTCCCCCCCTGAATTGATAAGAAATGAACATTGTGTCGGAAGGGAAACCAGTGTCTCCCTTATTGTATGTGTAGTGAATTTGGTCATTTATCAGTGGGCTGGGGTGATAGGTGAGTCGTGTGAAGAAATTTGTTGCCATGTCCATGATGAAATCTGTAAGGTACTCAATGTGGGAATCATTATGGATAGTGTCATTGGAGACAGACCAGGGGGCATTAAATACCTTTCTCAGTATTTTGTTTTGAATGACTTGAAGCCCTATCATGTTGGTTTTAGCAGCATGACCCCAAACCGGGATGATGTAAACCATCGCTGTCGAATGATGGTAGGGTATATGGCGAGTTTGTTCTTAGTACTTAGTGAGTTAGTCTTGCTAAGTATACCGTACATATAACCAATTTTTGTTTTTATTTTTTGAGGGTCTCACGAATGTGATGTTTGAAGGTGAGTTTTCTGTCTAGGATCACGCCCAAGTACTTAACACATTTAGAGTACTTGACGTTTTCATTGTTGACGGAGAGAGGTTAAGGGGTATAATTGAGGTCATTTTTGGAGAAGTTAATGGCCTGGGTTTTACCAGGATTAATAGCAATTCTCCATTTGTTGAGGTATGAAGTGACAAGATTTACGTATTTTCGTAGTCTTTAGCTGAGCAAAGTTCCGATTCCAGTCGCTAGCCATGAGACTGGTGTCATCTGCAAATAAGCAAGTTAAGTGTGGATCAATATTGGGGAAATCACTAATATAAATTTTATGAAATATTGGGCCAATCGCAGAGCCTTGGGGCACGCCGGCCAAGATGTTGTGTTTGCTGGATAGATAATCACCAATGCGCACTTGAAACGTGCGTTTGTGGAGATAGTGGTGAATAATTTGGATTATGTATCTGCGGAAATTTAGTTTAGTGAGTTTGTAGATAATACCTTCGTGCCATACGCGATCGAAGGCCTTACTGATGTTCAAAGAAAATGCCGATGGTGATTTTTCCGTCTTGCGTATTTTTTGTGATGTAGTTAACCATCCTAAGTAATTGGTGGGTAGTGGCATGAGCTTCTTTGAACCCAAATTGAAAATTAGGAATCAGTTGGTGCTGGGTAATGTGGTTTTGTATTTGGTTTAGGATAATCCGCTCAGTGAGCTTTGAAAGGGAGCTGAGGAGGCTGATAGGCCTGTAGTTGTTAGTCTGTGAGAGGTCAGCATTTGGTTTGGGGATTGGGATTACGATCGCATTTTTCCAGAGATTGGGAAAGTAGCCGTAAGCCATTTTCTTATTGATAATTTTTGTGATTGTAGAGATGGAGCTGAGAGGGAGATGTTTTAAGTGTATGTTCTTGATGTTGTCCTCTCCACCCGCTTTTCTTTCTTTTAGTTTTTTGATCTCGATCATTATCTCAAGTGGGGAGACAACAGGAGGGTGATGGAGGGAGAGGGGTGAGTGAAGAAGTCACTGACCTCCTTATTAACAATGGAGATAGTATAGTCATCCATTGACTGATTGGCGTCAGCATTTAGCTGGAAGTTATCCTCAAGAGCTCCAGCAAGTACACTGGTCTTTTCATTGATGGAGTAGACCAGGTCTGCTTGTTTGTTGCGGAGAGAGGGGATAGGCTGAATCTTTTTTTGAAAATTTGCGAACAAGTGTGCAGAAAGCTTTTGAGTTATTTTCAAGAGACTCAAGGTAATTGTTGAATGTCTTGGACTTGTGATCCGAAATGAGTTTTTTGATGTTATTTGTCATACTATTTAGTGTATTTTTCAAGCTAGGGTCTCTGGTGAGGTGCCAAAGCTTTTTAATTTTGTTCTTTTCCTTGATTTGGTTGCTAATTGTTTTGGTGAGACGGACATAATCGTCAGGATGAATTTTAATGCATTTTGCCCTTTCAAGAGCAAAATTTATGTCGTCGGTGACTTTGGTGATGCAAGTATCAATGTCATTGGGACTATTGATAACAGGATTGTCATTTGATCTGTAATGGAGCACTTGGGTGAAATAGCTCCAGTTGATGGTGGTGGTGGTGTTGAATTTTTTGGGAAGTGCGGTCTTGAGACCAATGTCTAGTACGATAAGGCAGTGATCAGAGCTTAAAGCAGTGATAACTTCAATTCGACAATTCTTGGAGAGGTTATTCAGGAAAGCCAAGTCAAGAGTAAAGTGACTGTGCTGGACATGGATGGAAAACTTCTTAAGGAAACCAAGAGTACCATACAAACTGGAAGCTAATATAGAATAAGCAGACTAGACGAGTGACTGAAGCAATGATTCGGTTCAACTCTAAGATTGAAGGCAAGGCATGGTATATTCAATGGGCTGATTGATGAGTGCTAATAAGCACGAAACTGCAGTCCTCGGCTGGAAATGACTGAGCTGGCGGTGTGTTTCAAGTATTCATAAAGATGTTGGGAAGAAAACAACTGTCGAGAGAGATTGTGAAGCAAAAATGTGTGCACGTGCGTTACTCAGACAAATTAATTTTCAGAACTAAACGAGAAAAAAACTTTATTTAATTATGTCTGGGTTGTATCGCTATATGTTATAGGCCGAATGTAATAAATAGGGAAAACCGATATTGTTCATTGAACAAATGCCGCTGGAGTAATGTTTTAAAAAATGGAACAAGTTAGTTCGTTTGCTGCATTTGGTATTTCTTCCAGCATGCAGAAAAACCTGAAATAGAAAAAACTGAAGTTTTGTATTCAGTACAAAAGTTTTCGGATCGCAAAAACAGTTAAAATTATCTTGTACCCAAATATTTTTCAGGGTCAAAAATTTTCATCCGGTGTCAACTGCTTGAAATATTTAGAAGATTGAAGTTCATTTTGGAAAAATGAAACACAAGAAAAGAGCGAAGAAAAAAAGTACAATTGTTTTGCTTAAAAAAACGCTTTAGAATAGTCATATGTTCTCTCACTAAGTAGCATTGCAATTGAGGTTTCCTATTTACTTCCGACGGCTACTGGCTTTTAGTGCTAAAATGGGCTCACCACATTAAGGGGCGTGCACAGAAATCTTGGGACCTGTCACATATGACTTTTACGGGTCCCACTCCATATTGCTTACCTCTATGTCTCTGCATAGATTTCACCCCTCATTCAAGGGCGGCAATATGAGGGGGGGGACAAGTGGGGGCTCAAGCCCCCTTCCCTTAGAAATTAGAACTTCCTTGCTTTTAGTACTTTTTTCTTTGCAAAACATTTCTTCTCCAGCCGAAAATGAATAAGTTATTAAAAACGTCAAATTTTAATAACTAATCTGCACTAAAATCAGTTTCCGTGGTTAAAATACCCTGCTAAACCATGGGGAAACTGTCCGACCCCGCCCCGCCCCCGTTACAATTTTACATATGGGCGCCCTTGCATTCATTTGCAGCTCTCCGGCCCCCTTCCAGCGCAGGCTAACAGGTGTCCCATCTAACTCCCCCGTCTTCCTGTGCACGCCCCCTAACACATCAATCAACCTTCCTAAATTCCATTGTTTCTCAAGATTGCCTCAGCAACTACATTAGCAACTGATATTGTTTACCCCTAAGTCTCTGCATTTCACTCCTCATTTGCTACTTTCGGGCCACCTTCGGGCTCGGGCCAAGAACTGTCCCTGTGCACGCTCTCGAATAACGGATCTCTCTTAATTCCAGTGTTTCCCAATATTGCCTCAACAACTACATTAGCAACTTGCATCAAACTCACCTTTCGTGCTCTGCTTGATTCACCCTTGGCACTGCGTGCGATAGCAAGCCAGCCAAGCCATGTAATAGTTAACAGGCCTGGGGGGGGGGGCCCCCTTTACCTGACTTCGTTATGAGAAGTGTGGGGTAGGAAAAATATGCAAAAGCATGCTATAATTGATGATGAAAAAAAAAAAAAGAAGGACGTCGTCAGGGCCACACATAACAGAATTTAAAAACAAATAGTGAAAATTGCGAAAAAACTGGAGCTGGTCCAGAGATGTAGTTGAAAACAGGGAATGGAAAACAATCGTCCAGGAATGAGACTAAAAAGATATTTTCAGAATTTTTTCCATTTTTTTGAGTATTTTTTTCCAATTTTTTTGTACGTTTTTTAAGAATTTTATGTAAAATTTTTTTGGTGCATTAAAGCATTTTGGAGTTTTATCAATTTTTTGACATTTTGAAAGGAAAGGTAATTTCCAATTTCATGAATTTTTTTTAGTAATTCAACTAAAGGTTGGGGAGGGGGTTATTTTTAGTGCTTAGGGTGTCGTAAGAGATAAGTCTGCAGTGTGCCCAACTCACCGTGAGGTACCCACCAGTAAGCTGTACTGACCTTTGGACCAGCTCACCTGACCGACCAGTAAGCCAAACTGACCGTTGGGTACCCATCAGTAAGCTGTACTGACAGTTGGATCAGCTCACGTGACTGGGCAGTAAGCTCAACTGACTGTTAAGTACCCACAAGTAAGCTGTACTGACCGTTGGATCAGCTCCGGTGACCGACCAGTAAGTCCAACTCACCTTTGCGTATCCCACCAGTAACTTGTACTGACCGTTGGAACAGCTCACGTGACTGGCTAGTAAGCCAAACTGACCATTGGGTACAAACCAGTAAGCTGTACTCACCGTTGTACCAGCTCACGTGACCGGCTTGTAATCCCAACTGACTGTTGGGTACACACCAGTAAGCTGTACTGACTGTCGGATCAGCTTACGTGACCGGCCAGTAAGCCAAACCGACCATAGGGTACCCACCAGTACGCTGTACTGACCATTGGATCAGTTGACGTGATCATTCAGTAAGCTCAATTCACCGATGGGTTCCCACCAGCAAGCTGTACTGACCATTGGATCAGCTCACGTGATGGGCCAGTAAGCCCAACTAACCGTGAGGTACCCACCAATGAGCTGTACTGACCATAGGATCAGCTCACGTGACTGGCCAATAAGCCCAACTCACCATTGGGCACCTGCCAGTAAGCTGTACTGACAGCTGGATCAGTTTACGTGATTGGCCAGTAAGCCCAACTCACCGAGAGATACCCTCGAGTAAGCTGTACTGACCGTTGGATCAGCTCCGGTGACTGGCCAGTAATCCCAACTGACTGTTGGATACCCTCCAGTTAGCTGTATTGATCGTTGGATCAGCTCACGTGACGAACCAGTAAGCCAAACTGACCATTGGGTACCCACCAGTAAGCTGTACTGACAGTTGGAACAGCTCACCTGACCGGCTAGTAAGCCCAACTGACCGTTGGGTACCCATAAGTAAGCTGTACTGACCATTGGATAAAATCATTTGACTGGCCAGTAAGCCAAACTGACCATAGGGTACCCACCAGTAAGCTGTACTGACCGTTGGATCAGCTGACATGATCATCCAGTAAGCCCAATTAACAACTGGGTACCACTCAGTAAGCTGCCTTGTCCGTTGGATCGGCTCACGCGACCGGCCAGTAAGCTCAACTGTTCGTCGGGTACCCACCAGTAAGTTGTAATAGCCGTTGGATCAGCTCACGTGACCGGCTAGTAAGCCCAACTCACTGTTGGGTACCCACCAGTGAGCAGTACTGAACGTTGGATCAGCTCACATGACTGGACAGTAAGCCAAACTGACCGTAGGGTACCCACCAGCAAGCTGTACTGAATGTTGGATCAGTTGACGTGATCATCCAGTAAGTCCATTTCATCGAGGGTATCCACCAGTAAGCTGTACTGACCTTTGGATCAGCTCATGCGACCGGCCAGTAAGCCCAACTGTCCGTTGGGTACCCACCAGTATGCTGTACTGATTGCAGGATTAGCTCGCGTGACCGGCCGGTAAGCCAAACTAACAGTAGGGTGCTCACCAGTAAGCTGCACTGACCGTTGGATCAGCTGACTCGATCATCCAATAAGCACCATTCACCACTGGGTGCACATCAGTAAGCTGTTTTGACCGTTGGAACAGCTCACGCGACAGGCCAGTAAACCCAACTGTCTGTCGAGTACCCACCTGTAAGCTGTACTGACCGTAGGAACAGTTCATGAGACCGGCCACTAAGCCCGACTCACCGTGGGGTACCCACCAGTAAGCTGTTCTGTTGTTGGATCAGCTCACCTGACCTGCCAGTAAGCCCAACTCACCGTCGGGTACCAACCATTAAGCTAAACTGACCGTTGGATCAGCTCGCGTGACCGGCAAGGAAGCCCAACTCACCATTGTGTACACATCAGTAAGCTGTACTGACCATTGGATCAGCTCACGTGACCGGACGCTAAGCCCAAAGACCGTTGGGTACATTCCAGTAAACTGTAGTGACCGTTGGATCAGCTCATGTGACCTGCCAGTAAGCACAACTCACCGTTGCGTTCCCACCGGTAAGCTGTACTGGCCGTTTTATCAGCTCACGTGACCGGCCAGTAAGCCCAACTCACTGTTGGGTACAGACCAGTAAGCAGTACTAAATGTTGTATCAGCTCACGTGACCGGACGGTAAGACCAACTCATCATTGGGTGGCCACCAGTAAGCTGTACTGACCGTTGGATCAGTTCACGTGATCGGCCAGTAAGCCCAACTAACCGTGGAGTACCAACCAGTAAGCTGTACTGACCGTTGGATCAGCTCATGTGACCGGCCAGTAAGCTCAACTGTCCTTCGGGTACCCACCAGTAAGCTGTACTAACCGTTGGATCAGCTCACGTGACCGGCTAGAATGCCCAACTCACTGTTGGGTACCCACCAGTGAGCAGTACTGAATGTTGGATTAGCTCATGTGACTGGCCAGTAATCCCAACTGATTGTTGGGTACCCACCAGTAAGTTGTACTGACTGTTAGATCAACTTACGTGACCGGCCAGTAAGAAAAACTGACCGTAGTGTACCCACCAGTAAGCTGTACTGACCATTGGATCAGTTGACCCCCGTGATCATACAGTAAGCTCAATTCCCCGTTGGGTTCCCACCCGTAAGCTGTACTGACCATTGGATCAGCTCACGTGATGGGCCAGTACGCCCAACTAACCGTGAGGTACCCCCCAATGAGCTGTACTGACCATTGGATCAGCTCACGTGACCGGCCATTAAGCCCAACTCACCATTGGGTACCTGCCAATAAGCTGTACTGACAGTTGGATCAGCTTACGTGATCGACCTGTAAGCCCAACTCACCGAGAGGTACCCTCGAGTAAGCTGTACTGACTGTTGGATCAGCTCACGTGATTATCCAGTAATCCCAACTGACTGTTGGATACCCTCCAGTTAGCTGTATTGACCGTTGGATCAGCTCACGTGACTTATGGTAAGCTCAACTGACCGTTGGGTACCCACCAATAAGCTGTACTGACCGTAGGATCAGCTCACATGGCCGGCCAGTAAGCCAAACTGACCGTTGGGTACCCACCAGTAAGATTATTGACAGTTGGATCAGCTCATCTGACCTGCCAGTAAGCCCAACTCACCGTTGGGTAATCACCAGTAAGCTTAATGACAGTCGGATCAGCTCACGTGACTGGCTAGTAAGCCCAAGTGACCGTTTGGTACCCACCAGTAAGCGGTACTGACCGTTGTATCAGCTCACGTGACTGGCCAGTAAGCCCAACTCAACATTGTGTACCCACTAGTAAGCTATACTGACCATTGGATCAGCTCACGTGACCGGCCAGTAAGATCAAATGACCGTTGGGTACCCACCAGTAAGCTGTACTGACAGTTGGATCAGCTCACGCGACCGGCCAGTAAGCCGAACTCACCATTGGGTACCTGCCAGTAAGCTGTACTGACAGTTGGATCGCCTTACGTGATCGGGAAGTAAGCGCAACTCACCGAGAGGTACCCTCGAGTAAGCTGTACTGACCGTTGGATCAGCTCATGTGACCGGCTAGTAAGCCCAACTGACCGTTGGGTACCCACCATTAAGCTGTACTGACCATTGGATCAAATCACGTGACTGGCCAGTAAGCCAAACTGATCATAGGGTACCCACCAGTAAGCTGTACTGACCGCTGGTAAGCTGACATGATCATCCAGTAAGCCCAATTAATCACTGGGTGCCCATCAGTAAGTTGCCTTGACCGTTGGAACTGCTCACGCAACCGGCCTTTAAGCTCACCTCACTGTTGGGTACCCACCAGTTAGAAGTACTGAATGTTGGATCAGCTCATGTGACCGGACAGTAAGCCCAACTAATCATTGGGTACCCACCAGTAAGCTGTACAGACCGTTGTATCAGCTCACGTGGCCTGCCAGTAATTCCAACTGACTGTTGGGTACCCACCAGTAAGCTGTACTGACTGTTGGATCAGCTTACGTGAGCGGCCAGTAAGCCAAACTGACCGTAGGGTACCCACCATTGAGCTGTACAGACCATTGAATCAGCTCACGTGACCGGCCATCAAGCCCAACTAACCATTGGGTGCCTGCCAATAAGTTGTACTGAGATTTGGATCAGCTTTCGTGATCGGCCAGTAAGCCCAACTCACCGAGAGGTACCCTCGAGTAAGCTGTACTGACTGTTGGATCAGCTCACGTGACCGGCTAGTAAGCCCAACTGACCGTTGGGTTCACACCAGTAAGCTGTACTGACCGTTGCATCAGCTCACGTGACTATCCAGTAATCCGAACTGACTGTTGGATACCCTCCAGTTAGCTGTATTGACCGTTGGATCAGCTCACGTGACGGACCAGTAAGCCAAACTGATCGTTGGGTACCCACCAGTAAGCTGTACTGACAGTTGGAACAGCTCACGTGATGGGCTAGTAAGCCCAACTGACCGTTGGGTACCCACCAGTAAGCTGTACTGACCATTGGATCAAATCATGTGATGGGCCAGTAAGCCCAACTAACCGTGAGGTACCCCCCAATGAGCTGTACTGACCATTGGATCAGCTCACGTGACCGGCCATTAAGCCCAACTCACCGTGGGGTACCCACCAGTAAGCTGTTCTGTTGTTGGATCAGCTCACCTGACCTGCCAGTAAGCCCAACTCACCGTCGGGTACCAACCATTAAGCTAAACTGACCGTTGGATCAGCTCACGTGACCGGCTAGTAAGCCCAACTGACCGTTGGGTTCACACCAGTAATCTGTACTGACCGTTGCATCAGCTCACGTGATTATCCAGTAATCCCAACTGACTGTTGGATACCCTCCAGTTAGCTGTATTGACCTTTGGATCAGCTCATGCGACCGGCCAGTAAGCCCAACTGTCCGTTGGGTACCCACCAGTATGCTGTACTGATTGCAGGATTAGCTCACGTGACCGGCCAGTAAGCCAAACTAACAGTAGGGTACTCACCAGTAAGCTGCACTGACCGTTGGATCAGCTGACTCGATCATCCAATAAGCACCATTCACCACTGGGTACACATCAGTAAGCTGTTTTGACCGTTGGAACAGCTCACGCGACAGGCCAGTAAGCCCAACTGTCTGTCGAGTACCCACCTGTAAGCTGTACTGACCGTAGGAACAGTTCATGAGACCGGCCACTAAGCCCAACTCACCGTGGGGTACCCACCAGTAAGCTGTTCTGTTGTTGGATCAGCTCACCTGACCTGCCAGTAAGCCCAACTCACCGTCGGGTACCAACCATTAAGCTAAACTGAACGTTGGATCAGCTCACGTGACCGGCAAGGAAGCCCAACTCATCATTGTGTACACATCAGTAAGCTGTACTGACCATTGGATCAGCTCACGTGACCGGACACTAAGCCCAAAGACCGTTGGGTACATTCCAGTAAACTGTAGTGACCGTTGGATCAGCTCATGTGACCTGCCAGTAAGCACAACTCACCGTTGCGTTCCCACCGGTAAGCTATACTGGCCGTTTTATCAGCTCACGTGACCGGCCAGTAAGCCCAACTCACTGTTGGGTACCCACCAGTAAGCAGTACTAAATGTTGTATCAGCTCACGTGACCGGACAGTAAGACCAACTCATCGTTGGGTGCCCACAAGTAAGCTGTACTGACCGTTGGATCAGTTCACGTGATCGGCCAGTAAGCCCAACTAACCGTGGAGTACCAACCAGTAAGCTGTACTGACCGTTGGATCAGCTCACGTGACCGGCCAGTAAGCTCAACTGTCCTTCGGGTACCCACCAGTAAGCTGTACTAGCCGTTGGATCAGCTCACGTGACCGGCTAGAATGCCCAACTCACTGTTGGGTACCCACCAGTGAGCAGTACTGAATGTTGGATTAGCTCATGTGACTGGCCAGTAATCCCAACTGATTGTTGGGTACCCACTAGTAAGTTGTACTGACTGTTAGATCAACTTACGTGACCGGCCAGTAAGAAAAACTGACCGTAGGGTACCCACCAGTAAGCTGTACTGACCATTGGATCAGTTGACCGTGATCATACAGTAAGCTCAATTCCCCGATGGGTTCCCACCGGTAAGCTGTACTGACCATTGGATCAGCTCACGTGATGGGCCAGTAAGCCCAACTAACCGTGAGGTACCCCTCAATGAGCTGTACTGGTCATTGGATCAGCTCACGTGACCGGCCATTAAGCCCAACTCACCATTGGGTACCTGCCAATAAGCTGTACTGACAGTTGGATCAGCTTACGTGATCGACCTGTAAGCCCAACTCACCGAGAGGTACCCTCGAGTAAGCTTTACTGACTGTTGGATCAGCTCACGTGACCGGCTAGTAAGCCCAACTGACCGTTGGGTTCACACCAGTAAGCTGTACTGACCGTTGCATCAGCTCACGTGATTATCCAGTAATCCCAACTGACTGTTGGATACCCTCCAGTTAGCTGTATTGACCGTTGGATCAGCTCACGTGACTTATGGTAAGCTCAACTGACCGTTGGGTACCCACCAATAAGCTGTACTGACCGTAGGATCAGCTCACATGGCCGGCCAGTAAACCAAACTGACCGTTGGGTACCCACCAGTAAGATTATTGACAGTTGGATCAGCTCATCTGACCTGCCAGTAAGCCCAACTCACCGTTGGGTAACCACCAGTAAGCTTAATGACAGTCGGATTAGCTCACGTGACTGGCTAGTAAGCCCAAGTGACCGTTTGGTATCCACCAGTAAGCGGTACTGACCGTTGTATCAGCTCACGTGACTGGCCAGTAAGCCCAACTCAACATTGTGTACCCACTAGTAAGCTATACTGACCATTGGATCAGCTCACGTGACCGGCCAGTAAGATCAAATGACCGTTGGGTACCCACCAGTAAGCTGTACTGACAGTTGGATCAGCTCACGCGACCGGCCAGTAAGCCGAACTCGCCATTGGGTACCCGCCAGTAAGCTGTACTGACAGTTGGATCACCTTACGTGATCGGGAAGTAAGCCCAACTCACCGAGAGGTACCCTCGAGTAAGCTGTAGTGACCGTTGGATCAGCTCATGTGACCGGCTAGTAAGCCCAACTGACCGTTGGGTTTACACCAGTAAGCTGTACTGACCATTGCATCAGCTCACGTCACTGGCCAGTAATCCCAACTGACTGTTGGATACCCTCAAGTAAGCTGTATTGAACATTGGATCAGCTCACGTGATGGACCAGTAAGTCAAACTGACCATTGGGTACCCACCAGTAAGCTGTACTGACAGTTGGAACAGCTCACGTGACCGGCTAGTAAGCCCAACTGACCGTTGGGTACCCACCATTAAGCTGTACTGACCATTGGATCAAATCACGTGACTGGCCAGTAAGCCAAACTGATCATAGGGTACCCACCAGTAAGCTGTACTGACCGTTGGTAAGCTGACATGATCATCCAGTAAGCCCAATTAATCACTGGGTGCCCATCAGTAAGCTGCCTTGACCGTTGGATCTGCTCACGCAACCGGCCTTTAAGCTCACCTCACTGTTGGGTACCCACCAGTTAGAAGTACTGAATGTTGGATCAGCTCATGTGACCGGACAGTAAGCCCAACTAATCATTGGGTACCCACCAGTAAGCTGTACAGACCGTTGTATCAGCTCACGTGGCCTGCCAGTAATTCCAACTGACTGTTGGGTACCCACCAGTAAGCTGTACTGACTGTTGGATCAGCTTACGTGAGCGGCCAGTAAGCCAAACTGACCGTAGGGTACCCACCATTGAGCTGTACAGACCATTGGATCAGCTCACGTGACCGGCCATCAAGCCCAACTAACGATTGGGTACCTGCCAATAAGTTGTACTGAGATTTGGATCAGCTTTCGTGATCAGCCAGTAAGCCCAACTCACCGAGAGGTACCCTCGAGTAAGCTGTACTGACTGTTGGATCAGCTCACGTGACCGGCCTAGTAAGCCCAACTGACCGTTGGGTTCACACCAGTAAGCTGTACTGACCGTTGCATCAGCTCACGTGACTATCCAGTAATCCAATCTGACTGTTGGATACCCTCCAGTTAGCTGTATTGACCGTTGGATCAGCTCACGTGACGGACCAGTAAGCCAAACTGACCGTTGGGTACCCACCAGTAAGCTGTACTGACAGTTGGAACAGCTCACGTGATGGGCTAGTAAGCCCAACTGACCGTTGGGTACCCACCAGTAAGCTGTACTGACCATTGGATCAAATCATGTGATATGCCAGTAAGCCCAACTAACCGTGAGGTACCCCCAAATGAGCTGTACTGACCATTGGATCAGCTCACGTGACCGGCCATTAAGCCCAACTCACCGTGGGGTACCCACCAGTAAGCTGTTCTGTTGTTGGATCAGCTCACCTGACCTGCCAGTAAGCCCAACTCACCGTCGGGTACCAACCATTAAGCTAAACTGACCGTTGGATCAGCTCACGTGACCAGCTAGTAAGCCCAACTGACCGTTGGGTTCACACCAGTAATCTGTACTGACCGTTGCATCAGCTCACGTGATTATCCAGGAATCCCAACTGACTGTTGGATACCCTCCAGTTAGCTGTATTGACCGTTGGATCAGCTCACGTGACGGACCAGTAAGCCAAACTGACCGTTGGGTACCCACCAGTAAGCTGTACTGACAGTTGGAACAGCTCACGTGATGGGCTAGTAAGCCCAACTGACCGTTGGGTACCCACCAGTAAGCTGTACTGACCATTGGATCAAATCATGTGACTGGCCAGTAAGCCAAACTGACCATAGGGTACCCACCAGTAAGCTGTACTGACTGTTGGATCAGCTGACAGGATCATCCAGCAAGCCCAATTAACCACTGGAACGACAATGCTTTCTATGACTTTGAAACATTAGTGTCGCATAATCTTGCGAAGTGACATATAATTTTAAATCATATTTTCCCCGCCCTCCCGAGAGCTTTAAAAAAATACCTAGTCGGACACTCTCGCCCTCATAGGAGCTGAGAAAAAAGCACCGAAACTTTTTACATTTTTCGAGTTTTCCTGGGGAGCGCTCTCACACAAAAACAAACGGTCTAAAATATCTGATTTTTTTTTCCTTTCAAAACACAGGTGCAGTAGATCCTGTAAATTTTATTAGAATTGCTTGACATGAATTTGTAAGTAATTGAAAAAGTAATTTAAGTTGTAAATAAGTAATTAATGTTGTATAGTTTAAAGTGTGCTCCTTTTAATGATATGAAGAAAAATCAAATAAAAGAGGACCATTTTGAGATTGTTCTTTTTAATTGAGACAATATTGACGAAAACTTTTTTGACTGAACTGGAAAAAAATCAGCAATTATTTGTGCTATCAAGATGCCACTTGCATAAAAACAGGCTACAAAAGAGGAAATAATTAGCTTCAGAAAACTAATCTCTCAGCAGGTACAAGCCGATGTGTGTGGTTGGAATTTGTAAAAATGCGATTTTTATCCTGCTCTCGCAGCAAATTGTGATAAATCTACCATGCATCGATCTTTTGCCATATAACTAGGCTCTTCTACCGCAAAAGTTGTTCATTATCACCAATACCAGTATTGTAACCATCTCAGGCCGTGAGCAAGGAAAGCACAAACTTGATGATTTTGTCGTTTTAATCGCAACGCGGAAAAAGAGGCCAAACTACGTATATCGGCAGATCCATACGATTTATGGATATATGGTATAGCTTCATATTCGTCTTCTATGAACATCCGTTAAAAATTTCATAAAAATTGGAGAGGGTCGATTGGGAACCCCTAGGTCACTTGACATGGAACGACCCATGTATATTGCATTTTAATTCGACTTTTTCGAACCAGATAAAAAATTTGTATTAATTAAAAAATAATAATAAGTACTCTTCATGTCGAGAGCTGGTATCTTTTAGACGTCAATCCATTTTTATTTTCCCCCATTTCTGGCAAAAGTATATAAATATTTATTTATTGTTTATACTTGCACTTGAAGTTTACATTTTAAAACTTCTTTTTCATCTATAATAAATGTTTTCAAAATAACTTTTGCATTTTTATTCATACACTCTTTAAATTTTCAACTGGATATAATGATTGAAGCAAGATTAATTTTTACGTTTCCTTTTCTCCACTTTTACAAATATGCATACAATGTAGCAACAAGGATACTTTCCCAATACATTTTTTTTTTCAGATCCATCACCTTTAAGCGCAACACTTGAAGATTGCCTCATTTTTTTCAGTTAAAAAAAAGTTAGGTTCTGAAAAATGTGACTTCTAGTGATAGAAAAAGTGCCTGCTGGCCGCTGGCTACTAACCATTTAAATTTTCAGGTTGAGTAATACAAAAATAAATTTACTTCCCTGTTTTTTGTAAGTCGGCGTGGTTTTTGCTGTTTTGGGGATAATTTTCACTAAGCACATACCTTCTGCCCCCCGCCCCCCTTCGTCCTATAAAATTTGAAATTACGGGCCAGGAGACAACCCCTATATTAACAGAATCAAAAATAAGGACGAAGGTTGTACAGACTTTAAAAAGGCTGAAGTAGTGAAATTTAGAAGTGTCTTAGCTACTTAGCATGATTAAAATTGTCGATTTAAATCAATTAATTCATTTCTTAAATTTAAAAAGAAAAATTATTGGTCGACCATTTTTTTTGAAAAGAAAAAAAAAACATCAATAATATTTTGGAAAAAAGTTATGAAAAACACATTACAAAGTTTCGATTTTTTTTTGTCTTCGATAATTAGAATTCCGCTTACAAAACTCTAGGGACAGCTACCAACGATACTGTCCCAAGATTTGATGTGCCAGCTTCTAACAAAATAGCGGGAAGCGAGAAGTCAATATGTGGGGGACTGGGTAGTGAATGCAGGATTCTTTTGTGAGTAAGGGCAGACGCAGACAACACCAACCCCGAGCCCCTAGGCACAGGCGAAGAGCCTCAATGACGATTATAAATCGCTTGTGTAGTTCAGTACTTTCTCCTAAATTTCGTCTTTGATTGGATACTCGACTGTCAATCAAGTCTGCTAAGCCCATGCCTTTTTGCTATTCCGTAAAATGATTTCCATTGAAACGGTGGTCGAGTTCCAAAATAGATCTCAGTACCGCGGCACCTTAAACAGAGAGCCAACTGTACTGGGAAACATTGCAAGGCAGTATGTCATGAAACCTTAAGAGCACTGTTGAAAAGCTGCCTTGCCTACAAAAAAAGAATGCGTTATCTCGATGTAAGCATTTACTTCATTTAAAGTTTAAAGGTTAGATTCATAGATGGCAGCACATGGCAATTTAATCTGCATCAAGACTGAAATGAAATTTAAGAAAAACTAATGCAGAAAGAAATTGTGCAGATTTGAAAGAATAAATAGTAGCCATTGTTCGAAGAGGAAAAGGAAAATAGATACATTTAAGGGTGAATTGAATTAAAACGAAATTTGTTCGTATGCGTTGAACGAACGAAAAAACATAGCCGCCTTTATGTGCGCGCTTGTCATTCGCTTTGACCAATCAGGGGCCTCACATGGTCCCCTGACAGAGTAAGGGTTGTTTAAATGCCGCCAGCATTGACAGTAGTACTTTTACGCTGGATAATAAACTCGATCTTCCATACCAAAGTAACCCTACTGTCCGAAGCATGTGCGAACAGTTAACGATGGACAGTTTCAACCTACAGTATAGGGATGATTTTATGTGTGTTGTTGTGTTGTGTCCAATCCTTCAGGATCTAGCGACAGCTAGATCAAATCCATAATTCCATGCACCCTCGCAAAGTCGAGCACCAGGAGTGGGTTGTCGCGGACATCCTCAAGAGTGAGCCCCAAGCAATCCAGTAGGTGTTGCGGGGAGGCCGGCAGCAGATGGCACTTGGGACACGTTGGGAAGACTTTACGGCCGGATTCAAATGACATGCATTTCAGGTGCCCACTGAAGAGTCTTGAGATGGCCGTTTGGTCCTGTCTGTCGGCCTTGAAACGTAATGCACCTCCTGGTTTTGGTCTACTGTACCAAGAATGAGCTGGAGGAGCTAGCCAGACATGCCGGTCTCTATTTTTCGCCGCAGAGAAAATTTCTTCAAAGGTTAGGTCGTAATGAGTCGTGGCCATCTCAGAGCAGCCTCTTTTTGCCAAAGCACCCGCGGTTTCATTTCCCGGAATGTTGACGTGAGAGGGGATCCACTGAAGGTGGACGTCTCTTCGCTTTGAAATAGTTTTAAGCATATTGATGATTTGAATGCTTACTAGGTCATTTACTTGGTTCCAGTCCTGTAGATGTTGAATTGAGCTACGGCTGTCTGTAAGAATCCAGATGTCACTACAGTCTGTGGAGTGGAGAATTTGATTTAAACCCTCCTTAATAGCTATTAATTCGCTCTTAAAGACCGAGCAGTGGTCTGGGTTGCGTCGAGAGAGACGTACAGAAGGATTCTCAATATATATACCACTCCCAGTATGATTTGACTCGTCTTTACTCCCATCTGTATAAATAAGAGTAGCGTAACTCGGGATACTATTTATGACCTCCAGAGCCAGTTGTCGTAGATATTCAGGGACATCAGAGTTTTTGTTGGTTTGAGACGGTAGTTCAGAGTGGAAGTGAACTCCAAGGAGTCCCTCAGTCGGACTAACACAGGGTGTTAGAGATGAGTACTCCACTGAATGGGATATAATATCCAGTTTGTCGGCCAGACCAAGTGGGCTATTCCTTTTGAGTCTCTGGTTGCTACTCCAGCTGGACAGATATTCAGATGTACGGTTCTGATTTTCATAGCTTTTTAGTTTGTTGAAGTATTTCACCAGTTTCGAGTTTCTAACGAGGCCAAGGGGAGGGAGATTAGCCTCATAAAGTACTATATCATTTGGGCAACTGTTTCTTAGGCCTGTTATGATGCGAGCCGCACTCAATTGCACTCTCTCCAACTGGAGAAGGTTAGATGTCGAGGCGCAGAAGTATACCGGGAATCCATACTCAAGGATAGGCCTGATTAGTGCAATGTATGTTGATCTGAGTGTTTTGGCGTCAGCACCCCAGTCTCTGCCAGATATGTACAGGATATTCAGTCTGAAGAGACTGAATATCCAGTAAGGATATTCAGTCTCTTACGGCTCTTGATCACCAGATTTGAAATGTGTCCGTTGCTCGTAATCTCCTGATCTAAAACAAAGCCCAAGTACTTTGGATGTTTAACATATGAAAGAGGCTGATCTTGAAAGAGGACTTGGGGGTGGTACGAGTACAGGTGTTTATTGGTGGTAAAAAGTCCAACATATGATTTAGTGACGTTAAAATTCAGTTTGTGGTTGTTTGCAAACTTCCACACATCCGTTAACGTAGCGTTTAAGGTCGATTCAATATTTTTCACATCAGGGCCAGAGCACCACAGCACAATGTCGTCAGCAAATATTCCGACATCACACTCCGGAGCGATGATACTTTCGAATCCAGCCATAAACAATGAAAACAGAGTTGGGCTAAGGACGGATCCCTGAGGGACCCCCTGATACGTTTTGAACCAGTTAGATAGGGTGTCTTGACACTTAACTCGAAAAATTCTGGCTCTTAGAAAGTCAGCAATCCAGGCAAGGGCACTGCCTTTGATTCCAAATTTGTCATGCAGTTTCAGGATGAGTAGGTTCCACCACACCCTATCAAACGCCTTGGAAAGATCCAGAAAAACCGCAATGGTGTGATTTGTTGGTTTGATGTTTTGGAAATCTCTGATTTTTTGACAAAAGTAAAGAACTTGATCTGTGGTACTATGTCCTCTCCTAAACGTAAATTGTTCTTTAGGTAATAGGTTTTTGGAAGTCAGATGGTAAGAAAGTCTGGAGAGGATCATTTTTTCCATAATCTTGCATGGAATGCTTGTTAAGGCAATGGGTCTGTAGCTGTCTGGTGAGTTTGCGCTTTTAGCAGGTTTCCTAATTGGAACAATGGTAGCTTTTTTCCAATTTCTTGGTAGCCGACCCTTGCTCCAGGAGATATTAATGATTTCTAGCAATCTCTTCTTTGCCTTCTCACCGAGATGTAGGATCATGACATATTTTCATGGAGAAGGGAAAAAGCAGCTTCTCATGGTACTAGGTACCTGGAGCTCCAATGGAGAGAAGTCTGACTTGGCTCCGGTGCCTGCAGATGCTTAGCTGAGCATAGTGGAACGGCCTTCACGCCTTGGGTGACCCTACCAGGAGAAACTCTCCCGACGTACTTCACCCGTTCCGCCCAGGTACACCCCCTCGCCGGCTAAAAAGCACACTTTGAGGCGACCTGCAGGACTTGAGGGGGTGATTTTATGTAACCTTCCCTTACGATTCCTGACCACAACGCAGTGAATGCTATGACTAGTACATGATTAAGAAAGATTTTTCAATATATAAAGCAGCGAAAGAGAATACTACCGGTGGCTAAAAATGTTTAAAATTTCTTGTAATATTATTCGAAATTTAGCTTTCAAATATGAAATAAATATAAATAGTACTTTTCAAAAAGTACCAACATATAAAAACGAAGGAAAGAGAAATGAAAATATGAGAAAAATATCGATAAAAAGTTTTAAGGAACGATTAATTGAATACTACTCACTAAGAAAAGTTTCTAGCAATTGTACTTTGCTGATTTTTTGAATTGAAAAAAAAAAGGGGGAAAAATTTTATGTGCTGCCATCTATATATACACTGAAGTATATTATACTCGCATAAACTAATTAGTGTAAATTTGAAACACTTGGGAAATTTTAATGTGTTGACTGTTTTAAATTTTAATTTGTTACTTCTATTAACGGTTTTCTTCCACAACGTTTTGAACTAGTTTTTGTATTGCTTGGTAATAATGATTAGTGGTTTTAATAAGATTAGAAAACACAACTTATAATATGCATGTGTTTTTTTAAGCTAAAATTTTAAAAAGAGTAGTTCTAAATTTAGTTTCGTAATTTTATAGTTTGATTAAAAATGTCTTTTTTTTAACCAATAAGGAAATTCACGTCAAAAATTAGTATTCTAATGCATTTTAGGGGTTTTAATCATCACTTTTTTCTTATAAGGAAAATAAACGTACGAGATATAAAAATAAGAAACAACATTAATTTTTAAATTTAGTGGAAGTTTTTGTCTTTAAAGCAGCATTTAGCGTAAATTAAATATTTACAGAAAAAAAAAGTTCTTGTTTAGTTTTAAAAATGTATCTTTAAATGTGATATTTCAAGTTGATTACGCGTCGTTGTTAGCGTGTTTTGATCAGCTTAAGAAAAGTTTAATTTTTTTTGAATTTTGAAATGAACAAATAAATAAAGAATGACTTCAAAGCAACTTTTATTTTAGTTACATTACAAATATATAATTTATATTACATGTAAACTCTTAAATGTCTGCATTTTTCTTGCAATAGTAAGTTAAATGTATTATAAATGCATCACGTATGAGGATTATACAGCCTGTAGCTTCTATTATGAATGCACTTTCAATTTATTAATTAGAACTGGATTATATCAAAAAAGAACTTTCATCTTACAGTCTTCATTTCAAATTAGCTCAAAGCATTCTTGTTTTTAGATTGAAATATAGCAGTATTTTACAATTCACAAATTTTCTTTAAAAACTCATATAAAGCATCTCTTACTTTTACAAAAGCATCTTTCTTTCTTGTAGAAGGCGTATCTAATTTAATTTTTACATTTATTTTTGCCGGACAACTAGAGTTTTTTTAAAGGCTTCTTTTATTTTCTTTATTTTGAAATCTTCATGAAGGAACTGTGGTGGCGAATAAATTGTTTCCTAGAAACAATTGAACAAGCAAGTAAATCCAATAAAAATCGGGTTAAATCCAAGAACAAAGTACTAACTGCACTAGGATGTTACAACTAATCTGGTGATTTGGGAGCTCAGTTTTATTTTGGAAAATGTCCCCCTCACGAAAGTGTAGGCACAACATGAAATAAATGGAAAAATATTTAACATTGCAGCAGACTTGTAAAGTTCATTAATGCGAATGAACGAATGAAGGTTCAAGTTGTGAGAATTGGCATTACTACTTACTTTGTCCCTCCAAAAGTTGCCGTATTCGTAACTTAATCTTGAATGTACATAACTCAGATTTATAAAAAAAATTGAGATACATTAAATAAAAAAAGTTTGAAAATGCAATTGTTTTACTCAAAATACAAGTAAAAGTTAGATAAATATAAATAGCTTAAAGTCTATGAATAAAATCAGTAAAATATTCCTCATAGCAGTTAAAAAATTTTCGCACAAAATTTTTTGTAAAAAATTTCTATCAAGTAAACAAAAGTAATGTTTCAATGATTATTGTTCATTCAATTTAGCAGAATGGGTTGCCGGCTTTATTTTAATGCAGTTTTTTGATTTTCACATATTAGATACATAGATAGATGGCAGCACTGTAGAATGAATAAATAAATTGGATATTTTATCAAATTTTACATAACCAATATTTATTAGAATATAAACGCAAAGAAAAAATTAGTACTTACGTGCACATAATTCTCTTTCCCTGAGGAACTGAAGACCTTGAATTCCATTTCGTATTTGTCTGAAGTCCAAATTCTTTCACCCATTTATTGCACTGCTTCACATTTTTTATGTCGCTGCGTATAGTAATAATATTACACTTCCTATTTACAATACAGTTCCTAAAAGAAGGGGGAAGTTTCATTTCCAAACAAGATTCGGTAGCCATTATTCGAAATTGAAAAAGAAAATGTTTACATTCAAGCGTGAATTAAATAAAAACGAAATTTGTTCACACGCGTTGGATGAAAGAAAAAACATGGCCGCCGTATGTAAGCGCTAGTCATTTCGCTTTAGCCAGTCAGAGGCCTCAAAACTTTTACATGGTCCCCTGACGGAGTAAGGGTTGTTTAAATGCGTCCTGGCGCGAAGCTTTCTGCCAATCCGTGTCCGATTGATTTAGTTCAATTAAACGTAGTTCATTTTGTTCATTTCGGCCTTGTGAACTAGTTCAAATGAACTCTTGATTGCTTTTGCCAAAATGAACTATTAATTGCTTTTAGGAAAATTTAGTGATAGACTCTTTTCACAGGGGCAGCGCAGCCAGATAGATAGTTTTCCCGTCCTGTTGGGCTGCGCTGCTTTTAAAGGCTACGATGGATAAATTTTGCAAATTGCGTGTCCGCAGAAATTTGGCCTGATTGAATTTCCACGTAATTATTCACTTATTCAGTAAGGTTTTTTTTTTTTTTTTTGAGGTGGGGGGGGGGGGGGCTTGTACATTGGAGGATCAATATTTGCAGTACTATGAGGCCAACGACTAAATCATCAAACAAGCATTCAAGTAGTGTCATACAATTAAAAGTAAGAAAGTTCCCTTAAGCTCTTCTTTAGATGCAATGCGAGGGAGCCCACGTCTTTAAGGTACCCAACTGCCCAAGAAATTGAAAACAAAAAAAAAAAAAAGCAAAAAAATTAGCACTAACATTTATATACGTTTCAAATATACACTGGTGGCCTCTGGGGAGGTGCCCTACACAGTTGCAGGTGATATCTCTGCGAGAGTTACCGACGTACATTGAAAATGTTTCATTAGTTTAAAAACATTCCTTTCAAGGAAAATCACTGAAGTTATCGAACAGTTAAAAAATATAACAAGAAAAATTTATTAAAAAAAAGATTTATTTAAGTTTTGATGTAAAAAGTGTAACGGATTCCGGTGATACTTCCAACTTTCTTGAAATGAAGACACAGTTCTTGATAAAAACACAGGAGCTTTATTTACACTATGTACAGGAGAGATCGTTAACAACTGCTAAATTAATCATCAGCAATTAAACAAGTATCACTCAACACCGTAAACTCAACGGTTACACTCGTATTTACTTCCAAATACGAAAACAACACAGCGAAATGCCTCGCAATGAACAGAGCAAATACACTCTCAGTACGAATTCTCAATCGAAACTCAACTCTTTATCCAGCGTAACGGCTTATATACGCACCGAAAAGAGAGCTCTCAAATATTCCACAAGATTCGAAATGCGTTGACCGTTAACAAATTTTATCAATAAAAAAAAGAAATAGGGGTATCGTATACTTCAGCCAAATCTATAATAGGGGCTGTATATTCATTACGGGAAACTATTTACAGGTTACGTTACTACAATAATTACTATTTACAGAATTTGTAACATTGACCCCTTCCTAAAGACTGCACGTCCCGGGCAGTACAATCTCCAGAAAGGGTGTCAAACTTCTATCACAAGTTCACAAATACACACATTAAATAATAACCAATAATGCATAGGAAACAAAATAATAACAAGAAATATTACTAAACATTAAAAGCAAAAATTATCTACAGCTTTTATGTTATCAACCATGGTTGTTTACGTAAATACTCATGAACTATGGCCATAGTATGGGGCTAACCGATCATAATGTACAACACTAGGTTTTGCATTAGGTGATTTTTGGATCCTCACTACAACGTCATTCAGTCGGTTAAGGACTTTGTAGGGTCCATCCAATGCGACTGCAATTTGGGTGAAAGACCTTTCCGTCGGATGGGATTCCATAACCAAACCTTGTCACCTTCGTTGAATTTATGTCCAGTAGACCTTGTGTCGTATCGGGTCTTCATCTTCTCCGCCGCGATGTTGATTCGCTCTCGTGCGAAGTTATGAACGTCTTCCAACCGGGCCTGGAGATCCTGGATGTACTCCTCAGGCGATGCAGGCGCATCCGGAGGACGACCGAAGACGAGATCACAAGGTAGCCGAAGCTCTCGTCCGAAGAGCATCTGAGATGGGGCATATCCGGTAGTCTCGTGGACAGCACTGCGGTAGGCCAGCAGGATCAAAGGTAGCTTCTTGTCCCAATCCTGTTGATTTCTGGATACCATAAGCGAGAGATTATTCAGGATTGTGCGGTTAAATCTCGCCACCATGCCGTCCGATTGTGGGTGTAGTGGTGTTGTCCTAGTTTTCTCAATTCCGAAAATTTGACATAGACCCTTAAACACAGCAGAGATGAAATTCCTCCCTTGATCGGAATGAATCTGCAAAGGTGTTCCATATCTCGAGATCCAATGTTGGACTAGAGTCTCCTACGGTGGTAGCTTCTTGATTTGGAATGGGATACGCTTCGGGCCATTTGGTGAAATAGTCGATGGAAACAAGAATGTATTTGTTCCCATCAGCAGTTCTTAGTAGAGGACCCAAGATGTCGATCCCAATTCGTTTGAAAGGAGCTCCAACGTTGTACAGATGTAGCTTCCCTCTGCTTCTTTTCGTCGGTCCTTTACAAGTCGCACAGGCGTCACAGGAACGGCACCACTTCTCCACGTCATCCTTCGCCTTTCCCCAGAAGAAGCGCTCCCGATCTTTATTGAGGGTTTTCAAGACACCAAAATGTCCTCCAGTCGCACTACTATGTATTTCTTTCAGAACATCAGGAATCCTTGATCGGGGAAGTAGTAACTGCCACCTAGATGTTTTGCCGTCGTCAGATTCCCATTTTCGGTGTAGCACGCCGTTCCGTAAATGGAGCGAGGTCCAAAAAGCCCAGTATCTTTTTGTTGCAGGACTGAAGATGGAAACGTCCTGCCAGCTAGGTCGCCGACTGTCACTCTTTATGAACTCCAAAATTGGTTTTATGTCGGGGTCTTCAAGTTGATCTTTTCGAACTTGGTCATCACTCCATGGATCAGGTTCTGGTGATGTTCGAGTCACTGTCACCTGATAGGCAGTAGGGCTAGTCGTTCCATACTGTTTCTCGATTCGGGAACAATAATTGCAGTTCTCAGGACAGGGTCTCCTTGATAAGGCGTCTGCATTACCGTGAGACAAACCTTTTCGGTGCTTGATCTTCATGTCATATTCCTGGAGCCGCTGTATCCACCTGGCTATCTGGCCTTCTGGATTCTTGAAGTTCAAAAGCCAAGTTAACGAGGCATGATCTGTCCGAAGCAGAAACTTTCGGCCGTAGAGGTAATGATGGAAGTGTTCCACAGCTTTCACTATGGCCAGTAACTCCTTTCTGGTGACGCCGTAATTTCGCTCCGACTTTGATAAGCATTTGCTCCAGTAAGCGATGACGTGTTCATTGCCGTCAATTTCTCGGGATAAAACAGCTCCCATGCCCTCGTTGCTCGCATCAGTGTCCAGGATGAAGGATTTTTCAAGCTGAGGATAGGCGAGGATAGGCGTTGATGTTAAAGCCTCCTTCAGTCGTAGAAATGCATCTTCGCATTCTTTGTACCATTCAAACTTTTGCTTGCTCTCCGTCAGCTTATGCAAAGGTCGTGCAATGTTGGAAAAAACCTTCACAATATCCCTGTAGTACGTGCAGAGCCCCAGGAAACTTCGCAACTGATGGATGTTTTCGGGACGACTCCAACTCTTGACCGCAGATATCTTTTCTGGATCGGTTTGTACACCCTCAGAAGAGATGATGTGACCAGGGTAGTTCACTTCCCGGCTGAACAAATTACATTTGGACGGGCTTAACTTCAGATTGGCTTCCTTAAGCTTTTGCAGCAGCATCCTAAGATTTGCCAGATGTTCTTCGAAACTGCGTCCTACGATGATGATATCGTCTAAATAGACCAGACGGGATTTGTAAGAGAGTCCTCTTAACACTGTCTCCATAAGACGCTCGAACGTAGCAGGTGCATTGCAGAGGCCGAAGGGCGTCACTTTAAACTGCCATAAGCCTTGTCCAGTTGTAAACGCTGGCTTCTCTCGGTCATCAGGGTGTATCTCAACCTGCCAGTAGCCGCTCTTCAAGTTCAGGGTCGAAAACCACTTGAGTCCGGAAAGAGTGTCCAAGGTGTCGTCTATCCGTGGAAGAGGGTAACTGTCTTTCTTGGTGATTTTATTCAGCCATCGGTAATCGACACAAAATCTGGTGGAGCCATCTTTCTTTCGGACCAAGACGATGGGAGAGGCCCAAGGACTGGACGAGGGTTCGATGACATCATTCTCCTGCATCTCTTTCAGGAGGGTCTCAACCTCTTCCTTCTTGGCGAACGGTAGTCGTCTTGGATTCTGTTTAATAGGGGGGTGTTCTCTAGCGTAGATCCTATGCTGCGTTAAATTCGTACGGCCAACATCCTCCGATGTAGATGAAAACAGATGCTTGAAGACATCCACCAATTGTTCCGCAGCAGTTCTTTGATCTTTCGATAATGGCGCACTCCCAATTAACTTCGATGTCAAGGACTCAGAAGACACAGTCTCGGGAGAATTGATTCTTCTAATGATGCAGTTTACTGGAGTACAGGTTGCTAACACTTCACCTTTCCGGATATTCCTTGGCCTTTCACTCACGTTGGCGACTCTCACAGGAATTACATCCTTAGAAATGTCCACAACCGTAGATGCTACCAGCACTCCTTTTAGGTTATTGCTTAGGTTAGGGCATTCAACGAGTCCAAATCGAAAACTATTGCTTTTTTCAATGGAGCCAGGTATTAATGATTCTGACCTTGAGGGAATCGATAAATCTGTTTGGGCTATTATTTGATGAGCGGATTTTACATCATTTTCAGCTTTGAAGATGGCTATGTCTTCTCTCATCGAGTGCAGTTCATTAGTCTTGAAGTCCAGGGTACAGTCATATTTCTTTAAAAAGTCCAATCCGAGAATGAAGGGGTCCGTGATATCAGCGACGAATGCCGTATGATGGTAGGTGGCATTCCCAAACACTATTTCCAAGTCCACATTACCTTCAATCTCGATTTTGTCACCTGTCACAGTCTGGAGACTTACGCGTGGCGATGTCCACAACAGTTTCAATCCAAATTCACGAGCCACATCTGTCCTAATGATTGTCACATTGGCTCCAGTGTCGACAATCAGTCTGCAGGGATTCCCATTTACATGTGCGTAGATGAAAAGTCCATTACTGCCGCTACTAGAAGAGGAAATCTGCAGAGCTCTGGTGGTGGTGATTTCCTTCCCTCGCGTAGCTTGGTGAGCCGGACAACACCTTAGCAGGTGCCCTGCACTACCGCATTTCTAGCACTTCTGCTCTTGTTTCTTTTGTGCTGTTATGCTGTTCAGATATCTTGCCAAGTCACCGAGTTGTCTCTCAAGTTCAGCGAGGTGGGACGACCTGGAATCAGACTCATCAGCTTCCTGAGTCCGGATTAGAAGGCGATCCACACGGGTTGCTTCTTGGGCGGCCTCGTATCTCATCGCATATACCAAAGCGGATTTCAGGTCGGTTACATTCGCCATCCGGAGGGCCTTCTGGATTTCAGGATTCCGAACTCCGTCGATGAAGTAGTTGAGTGCCAGGTTGTCTCGAACATCCGCAGGACAGTCGCAAAACGCAAGATGAGACAGTCTCTTGACGTCCGCCGCTAGCTCTTGCAGGGTTTCCCCGGTTTTCTGGAACCGGGACTTCAACTAGAGTCGGCTGAAATCTTTCTGGCACTTCTCACCGAAGCGAAGCTCCAACGCAGATGTGAGGGCGTTGAAATCCAGGCGCTGGCTATCCGGAAGGGTCTGGAGAATGTCCGCTGCGTCACCACTCAGGGATGCTGCAAGATGACAGGCCTTGGTTTCAGAGTCCCATCCATTTGCTTCGGAAACTATCAGGAACTGGGTTTTGTACACTTGCCACGAGGATTTGCCGTCAAATGTAGCGAGTTTAATTGACTGTCGTGCAGCTGAAGGTAGAAAATCATCAGCACCGCTTCCAGAGGTTGTCAATTTCCTTTCCATATCTTTAAAGATCTCTTCTCATGAGCGGATTTATGGAGGGTCAGAGGGGGGCAATGCCCCCCCCCAGTTTTGGAAGGACTTTATGTAGTAACAACACATCTTCCAAAAATGAAAAAAAAAATCATTATTTTTTCGTTTTTGAATAGTTTAGAAGAGCATGGGTGGATTTATGGGGAGGGGGGGCAAAGGGGACAATGCCCCACAGTTTTGGGACGAGTTTATATAATAACAACTTATCTTCCAAAATCTTATAACAAAAAAATATCATGATTTTTTTCTTTTTTGAATATGAAATTAAAGTTTATTTTTTCTTTTAAACTTAAAATAGCCGTTTCTTACAAAGTTTGAACAATACTGTACAACTGTATAATCTACTACTCAATTTCAGAGACTGGAAAGTGCAAATTATTGATAGGTTCTAAAATCACTGAAAAGAATTGGCGCAGTATAGCCTACAATGGCTCTTGAGCCAAAAACCCAATCTAACCAACCAAACCTTGAAAATAATTAGACAAGTCTTTGAAACTCCTAAGCAAAGTGTGCTTCAATTTTATTTCTTATCAAGTGTATAAATTAAGAATTGTTCAAATGGGTAGTATGTTACTCTCTTGATACCTATTCTCTAAATCAGTGCACCATTTCTTTTAAAGTATTAACTTGCATCAGAAAGCACTTTTAAAGCGTAAAATTTAAAAAAAAAAATTATTTGCCTATTATTTCCAATTAACCCTTATAAGACCTCAAAATGCAGAATTTTATACCCATTTTAGATAATTTCCTCCGGGGGAGTAACCCCCGGGCCCCCCTAAAACTGGAGATATACTATATCCCACTTAAAAGGGAGCACTGCGTCACTCTCTTAATACCAGCCCCCTCTATTTTAAGGTCAATTTAAAAAGGACAGCATGATTACACACAGTAATGAAAACGACACATAAAAAAGTAAAGAATGGCCTTACGCATCACAGAAAACAGACAAAAACATGGGAGGGGGAGGGCAATTAAAAATGTTGCTCCAAAAAAAAAAATCCTGCTCCCCCCCTCCCCCCAGAAACTCAGTCCTAAATCCGCCTATGTCTCTTCTTTAAGTAGATGAAATTTTCTATCTTCTTCTTCAAATTTATTTTCTAAAGCGTTGAATCGGCTTTCAACGGTATCAAATTTTTTTTCAATAGCATTAACTCGATGCTCTATGTCATTAAATTTATTTTCCATCACAGTCTTTACCGAAATAAGGTCGTTTCTAATTTCTTCTTGGTTAGACGTTAAGTCCTTTTTCAGCACCGTTAAATCGCTTTTTAACTGGTCATGATTTGCCAACATACTTGCAGTCAGATTACTTTTTAATTGTTCTTGATTAGCCGCCATATCATTTTTTAATTGTTCTTGATTAGCCGCCTTATCATTTTTAAATTGTTCTTGATTAACCGCCAAATTTTCAGTCAAGTCACTTTTCACAGCATTAATTGCTTCCAGAAGTGGTTTTAATTGGTCATCCATTGCGCGAGTAATCACCATAAAAATAAAGTCCAATTCAAAGTCTTTATGAAAAAATGTCCAAAGTCACACTTACTCCAAGAAAGTCCAGAAGAAGCCCCACGTTGGGCGCCAATTGTAACGGATTCCGCTGCGACTTCCAACTTTCTTGAAATGAAGACACAGTTCTTGATAAAAACACAGGAGCTTTATTTACACTATGTACGGGAGAGATCGTTAACAACTGCTAAATTAATCATCAGCAATTAAACAAGTATCACTCAACACCGTAAACTGAACGGTTACACACGTATTTATTCCAAATACGAAAACAACACAGCAAAATGCCTCGCAATAAACAGAGCAAATACACTCTCAGTACGAATTCTCAATCGAAACTCAACTCTATCCAGCGTAACGGCTTATATACACACCGAAAAGAGAGCTCTCAAATATTCCACAAGATTCGAAATGCGTAGACCGTTATCAAATTTTATCAATGAAAAAAAGAAATAGGGGGATCGTATACTTTAGCCTAATGTATAATAGGGGCTGTATATTCATTACGGGAAACTATTTACAGGTTACGTTACTACAATAATTACTATTTACTGAATTTGTAACAATATTAACGTTCATTTTGTAAGCTATTTCTCGTTAAATTCAAAAAGCCACAGGATCTATTCCCGCATGGTAAAAAATTTTAAGAATTCAACTTTATGTAATAAAAATAAATAATATTGTCGCGACGTCAAAATACTTGCAAAATAAATCTTAAAAAATTGAGATAATCACTAAAAAATCACCCAGTACCGTCCTCTGAAATATTTTGTAAGTAAAAATAAAACAAGAAAACATTTTGAATGAACAATCTGTACCTCAGTATACAGCCAGACTAAGGTGCACGTCACAATATTGTTGCCTTGCAGGAGAACGAAAAAACTTTTGGCTGATGCATACAAAGGATGGTTTTCGCGTTCTTTTATGCTGGTAAATAAGCTTATAAAGGATTTTCATTTCAATGGAATTACATTGTGATGACTCGATGCTACTCACCCCCTAGTCCGATTAGTCTCTGAGAATATGACGGGAATAATAGTAAAGAACACGGGTGTTAGGTTCTTCATTGAAGATCTGCGATGTAACTTTAGTATGAAACATGTGATTCTTCCGATTTATTTTGTGTTTGAAATTTTCACCTCCCTGGACTTCAGAAGAATGTCCCTTCTGAACGAAAACGATGGGTGTGACACTGTCAAAATCAGAAAAACATTGGGGGCATGGGTGTGTACTAAAATCATAGGGTGCCCGTAACAAATGACTTTTTCAGGTTCCCTCCCTATTGTTTTACCCCAACGTCTGTATATTTTCTTCACTCATTTAAAAAATCTCGGGCTCTTTTCAGGCCCGAGTAGGAGCCAACAGGCGTCCCCCGGGGCGCGCTCCCTGATTATGGTGCCATTTCCAAAATGTGTCCCGTCATGGGGGAAAACGGTGGACACAGTTGGAATCAGGGGGAATTTTTCATAAGATTTAGCAAATATGGTGCCAGAATCGTTTCGAATGGACTTTTGTAACGCGCAACGAAAGATTTTTTCTGACTACGTTATTCTTCCTACTACATGCAACAGATTACTTGCGATACCTTACACTTGAAATCTGGTGCAATGTTACTAGAGAGACAAAAGTTTCATCACCTCTATTGGTTGAGTTCAGAGCGACGCATGTGCCGTAACGGACGTTGTTTAGACGGTTCAGACTGTCTAACTTAAAAGTCTCGGTTAATTTTGCAACGGTCTACTAGGGCGTCAAAGGCATTGAGTTCAAAAACCTCTATGATCACAGGTACTTTTAGATACCGATATCATCGGAATGAAAAGAGCAAGAGCATGGATAGTCCATACTGATCATGCCCACGTGCAATGTGTCAGCGCTTTTACTAGGAAATGCAGTCTTGCTCATCCCAACTTTTATAACAAGGTGTAGGAAGAAATGACAACTGCTCATCATACGTGTGACAGTAGAAAACTGCTTCATGAAAACTACCGCATTTCATTTGGCAGTGTGTGTTAAAACCAGAGATCTAAAATTTTCAGAAATTTTCAAGCGATGGCGCTGGACCTGTTCTGATCGTTCTTTTTTTCTGCAAAAAGTGGATTAAAGGGTTTTTTTTTTTTTTTTTTTCGCAAATTTGTATATAAGTCACGTTATATCTAAGAAAATATTTTAAAAAATGTTAAAAATCGGGAGATGTATGCATTTTATGTTACTTTTTCTTTTCTAAAAAAATATACAAAAAGCTGTTGCTGTTGAAAAATGGCCAGGAGCTTTCTTTGTTCAAAACAACATTAATTATCTGACTGAGACTAAACTTCAATAAACTATTGATTTTGATAAAGATGTAATTTTTAGAATTGTTAAATCAATTTTTTTTACAGAAATTTAACTTTTATTGTGCTGACTTTTCATTTATTTTGCTTTGGTACAGTGTGAGATTTTAATAAGGAATTCGTTTTTTTTTAAAAAAACAAAAATTGTTACATGCGTTGAAAAAAAAACATGTTTGTGTAATATGTGTTCATTCAATGTGTATGCAGCTCACACACATAAAACAAAAATGTATAAAAAATTTTGCTTAAACTGTTCCACTTAACACTGATTATGTTCTGTGCATACATTTATAGGGTAAATGCCGAAAGTCGCAAATAAAACTCTACTGTGGTGCAGAGCAATAAATTTGTCTTACTGCTCGCATTACCACAGGTAGTGTTTTCATTTGGGCTACTGAAAATTAGAAAAATGTTAAAACAACTTTTAAAGATAACTGCTGTTATAAGTTTCTGAATACACAATTGTGTGCTAAAAATTTCCAAAATTTTTCGAGTGAAAACATATATTCCTTCAAAAAAGAAATGACGAAAAATCCCCAACCCCCTTCCCCTAAATTTTCTGGTTTTGCACAACCGTTCCCATCTCTGCTTGAAAAGAATAGCGGGGGAGGAGGGAATGTTGTTGATAAAATAAAATGGTTTCGAAATTCTATTTCGCTGCTCTCCTTGGTGTCAACCATTTCAATGATGTGAATCGAGATATTGAACTAATGACACGAACTGGGAAGTTTCTCCTAGTGATGTAATGTTGAATTTTTCCTTTTCTTTTCTTTTTTGAGATCTCTAACAAAGGTTTTGCTTTGAAAAATTTAATATTGAAAACTGAACAATCTAAGTACGCGAGCAAGGTCAGCTCAAGAATGCCGTAAGAAAATTTTACTCATCCAATTGCTGCGCATTCTGGAAAAGTTCGGGAGCAACTGGGCCAAAAAATTCAGCAAGGAGTACTCTTTACATAATTATATCATAGTGTGTGTTTTCAAATAGTGGATAAGTGGACTCTATGTTTAACGACTTTCAAGAGACCACAAAAAATCGGTCTTAAGTAGAATGCGTCCATAAATAGAATGCTTTTAAATGTACAGTGGAGCATTCGGGACCGTGAAAAGCCGTCTTTAAACAGAGGGAATCGTTAAATGGAGCGTCGTTACACAGAGAGCCAACTGTACTGGGAAACATTAGGAGGCAGTATGTCATTAAACCGTAAAAGCACTGTTAACAAGGTGCATTGCTTACAAAAAAAGAATGCGTTATCTCGATGTAAGCCTTTACTTCATTAAAAGTTTAAAGGTTAGATTCATAGATGACAGTACATGTCAAATTTAATCTGCGTCATGCCTGAAATGAAATTTAAGAGAAACTAATCTTTCCTTAAAACTTTTTATCGATATTTTTGTCATATTTTCATTTCTCTTTCGTTCGTTTTTATATGTTGATAGTTTTTTCTTTGATTGTGTATTGCAGAATTCGAAAGGTACGTTTCGTAAATAACACTCACTAAAACTAATTGTTTCTCTTAGTGCAATTTTCTTATCCTAAGTACGCATGTAAAACTAATGAATTGTTTAGGACTTTTCGAAAAGTTCTATTTATATTTATTTCAAATTTAAAAATTAAATTTCGACTCTTCGCACTCTTCATGTGCATCGCATGGTAACACGATGTACTAAAGAAACGTAAGGAAGTTCTAATTAAGAACATTCCTATTCCGTAGGTCGAAAGTCTCAATCGTTAAATGTTCGCACATGCTTTGGACAGAAGGGTTACTTTGGGATGGCAGATCGAGTTATTATCCAGCGTAAAAGGACTACTGTCCTGGAGGCATATAAGCTACCTTTACTCCTGTTCGGTCATAGGAAAATTTCAGGCCCTCTCTTTGGCTTATTTGAGTTTCAATCAAAGTTTCAAAGCTGTGACGTACAGCAATGTTGCTAGTTCTCTCTCGCAGCGTTTCATGTTTGTAATCTACTAAATACGAATAAGCAGTTGCAAATGAGATCTTTAGTTGAATATTGCTGACAAAAGCAGCATTATTATTTCCAATCAATTTCATCCTTTGCAAGACAAATGAAGGCTTTTATTGAGAAGCTATGCTTCGAAATAAAAATAGGTGGCGCCATCTTTAAGCAAAAAATGTATGTTTTACGACATCGTTTTAATTTAAATTGAGGTTATTTTTAAAATAATTCTCACGGTAAATTATTTTGTTGATGGAAAAGCGAATTCCGCAATTTTTCATGTTCTTAATAATATTTAATGCAATTAAATCAGCTCTTCTTAAAGAAATGATTACCTTTTAAGTTGATAATAAATACTTCTAGTGAATAATTTAATACATAGTAATTTCTAATATAATTTTCTCTTGTGCCAGTTTATTTCTAGCTAATTTCTATTAAATATGAGTTAGCATCCGAGAATAAGACTTCCAATTTAATATTGAGCGAGTATGGCGAACATATCCTTCTTTTCTCATATTAATTTCATAACTCATAAAATAATGCTCTGCTTTAAAAAAACATGTAAAATACATAATTAAACGAATATATAGCATTATCTTTAAGCAAAAAATGACGCTTTTGAAGAAGGTACTATTGGCGTTTAATTAATCTCATTTGTCAACTAATTCTTAATGTAAGTTTTTTAAATTAAGCAGCGAATTCTTTATCTTTTAATATTCTTCATAATATTTAAAGTTGTGTAAAAAGGAATAGGTAATTTAAACCCTTGAATGAAATAATTGAAAATAACATTAAAAAGCAATGTTTCTTAATGTAAAATTATATATATATATATATATATATTAGGGTGATGCTTAAAAATGAACATTGTAAATTATCATCGCTCACCCCTTAAAATTGTTCTTTGACCCAAAATAAATCAGCAGAATTTTTTTCAAATTTATAAAAACATATTTAGGGGGCGCTACCACGTGTTAAAAAATCGAATAAATAAACAATTTAAAAAAAAACCCTGAAATTATTAACGCATTGCAAATGCTACTATTTTGGATGAAGATTTGCTTTTTATGTCTTTTAAGCTATTTGGCTGTGTATACAATCGACATATAACCTCTACTTGACTGTCTGTCCAGCAGTGTGTGGACTGTGTAGCCTGTCTGTCTGAGCTTGCTTTGCTTGTTGCAACGCGCTCGCTAGCCCCTCCCTCTTCCCACGCCATTCAGTCTGCACTCCAGTCTCACTCATATCAGTTGTGTATTGAGTATCCTGTTTCAATATTTAAAATTAACTCTCTTTTATCAGTCTGTATTACCAGCTCATTTTTATTCGTTATAAAACTATGTTCATTTTTGGTTTGTGCTATTTTTTTTTAAAGTTAGGTTAGATTAACTCTTTTTGACTATTTTTCAGGATGGCTAAATGTGGTACTCAGGCTGTTTTGACAAGAAAGAAAACTGAAATATGGTTAATAGGTCCAGTTGCCTCTCAATTTAATGAAACAAAACTACCAACCATCAGGGAGGCCCTTTCCGTCCTTTTTCATTACAAACAAGAACAAAACCAGACAATTAAGGAATCTACTTATTCTACAGTGAATGATATTCTGCTAATCTGGGATAAAGCTAGAATACCTACTAGGCAAAAGATTCATGTCGTACAGAAGCTGGAAAAAATATTCAACGAATGGCAAAATTTGAAAAAGAATAAGGAAAATAAAGCAAAGAGGTCAGAGAGTTTGAAACAACGTGAAACCCAATGGCAAGATAAAATCGATGCATTATTTGACATAGCACATGCAAATGCTCTTGACATGATTCGAATAGATGAAGATCGACAGTTTTTAATAGCTCAACGTCAAGCAGGCCGTCCAGGAAAAATGGGTAGTGTTGACAAAAAACTTGCCAAAAAAGAGACTGAAATTGAGCTGAAAAAAGCTCGCTTGGAAATTCGACGGGAAAAGGAGTTACAACATATTAAAACTATGATAGATAAAAATCCAGCTGAGGACAATCTTACCGACAGTGATACTAACAGTGAAACAGAACTACCCGAAAAAACTGTGACATGTATGCCGGGACGGGGGCATTCATCAAATTCTCTACCTAAAAAGAGGGGGAGAAAACAAATAGTCGGTGAAAAAGTTGCAGTAAGCTTGGATGTTACCAAGCTGAGTGATAGAAATGCAGCTTTGGTTCTCACATCTACCATTAAAGAGTTAGGATGTGATCCTGCCGATTACAGTGTTAACTATTCATCGATAAGGCGACAACGAATCAAAACACGACAGTCTTTGGCAGAAAATTTGAAAAAAGAGTTTTCTCCTGACGTTCCTTTAACTGTACACTGGGACGGAAAAATGCTAGAAGATATAAGTGGTCATAAAGTTGTTGATCGTCTTCCAATCCTTGTGTCTGGAGAAAATGTAGACCAACTCCTTAATGTACCGAAACTAGAATCTGGGTCAGGAGAATTGACAGCTACAGCGGTTTACGACACTGTTTTGTCCTGGGGACTATCGGATAAAGTTAAATCTTTGTGTTTTGATACGACAGCTGTCAACACAGGTTCTCGTAATGGTGCGTGCGTTCTAATTGAACAAAAATTTGACAAAAAAAATGCTCTGGTTAGCATGTCGCCATCACGTTCTAGAGATCGTGCTGGAAACTATAGTAGTTTCCTGACTAGGACCTTCAACAGGCCCTGAAATCTTATTGTTCAAAAGATTCAAAAATGTCTGGTCAGAAATGAAACTCCAAGACTTTCAGAGTGTAAAAACAGATCCATTAGGCTATGGTATTGTGAAAAATCTTGCACCAGAAATCGTTGAGTTTTCAAAGGATCAGCTGAAACAATACCAACCCCGAGATGACTACAGAGAGCTTCTTGAGCTCAGTATAATTTTTCTAGGAGATGTTCCAGAGAAGGGAGTATCCTTTAAAGCGCCTGGAGGAATGCATAGAGCTAGATGGATGGCAAAGGCTATTTATTCGTTGAAAATTTATCTCTTCAGAGGCCAGTTCAACATTACTAAGCGAGAAGAGCATGGAATCAGGGATATATGTATTTTCACAGCTGTGATATATATAAAGAATTGGTTTCAATCAGCTGTAGCCAACTACGCTCCTCTAAATGATCTCAATCTTTTGAAAGATTTGGTAAACTACAAAACAGTGAACGAAATCTTTGCTGACAAGGCGTTGAAGAAAATAAAGAATCATCTCTGGTATCTGTCTGAAACACTGGTTGGCCTAGCTTTTTTTGATGAACGTGTCTCAGATGAAACCAAAACTCAAATGGTGAGTGCTTTACAAAATGATGGACAGAAACATTTGAAAAAAAGAACTACCGTTGACCTAGAAGTCATATCTACAAAACGTTTGGACAACTTTGTCACGTCCAACACCATGGACTTTTTCAGAACTCTTGAACTTGATACAACTTTTTTAAGAAATCCAGTTCAAACATGGAAACAAGATGAAGTCTTCAAGAAGAATAAGGCTACTGTTAAGTCTTTAAGAGTTGTGAACGACATTGCTGAGCGGGGAGTAGCTCTCATCGAAGAGTTCAACGAACTTATTACTGCTCAGGAAGAACAGAAACAGTTCCTGTTACTTGTAGTGAAAAATTTCAGGAAGCAATTTCCAGACAGAAACAAACAAACATTGATTAAAATGTAGTTTCAAAGCTGTGTTTTTGAAAGTATCATAAACATTAAACAATCAAATAATTTAGCATGTAAGAATTATCTAAGTCTTACTGAATTTCGTCAAAGGTTGAATGAGAACAAATGTTATTGTTAATGGTATATTGTATATGTTATGTTAATGTATATTATTGTTGTCATACTTATCTATTATCTATGTAATACTATTTTCACATGTATTTTAAACCTAATTTTGATGAAAAGTTAACATGTCAAGATTATTATGTTTAAAATAATAAAGGAAGTTGAAATCCAGTTTTGAGGTTTTTTTTTTTTGAAAACCCCATAAGTTTAACCAATGGTAGCAACCCCTAAATATTGATCAAAAATTCTGAAAAAAATTACACATTCTTCCTTAGGTACAAAGACTAAAATAAGGGGGTGAGCCAAAAGAAATCTGACAAAAAATTTTTATGGTAATGATAAGCATCACCCTAATATATATATATATATATATATATATATATATATATATATATAATATATATATATATATATATATATATATATATATATATATATATATATATATATATATATATATAATTATATATATATATATATATATATATATATATATATATATATATATATATATATATATATATATATATATATATATGTTATTTCAAGTCAAATCACTTTCAAGTCAAACTTTCAGAAGTCGCACCCTTTGACACTTTAAGTTCATTTATTATTTTGAAAAAAAATTATCACGCACAGTTGAGAGGGCAATTCAAGAGAATTTCATGCAGTTTCATTTACTATTTAACTTAAAAACATTTGGGGGAAAAAGTTTCACAAAATTTTAAAACTTGTAAACTCAACCATTTTTGAGACAATTTTGAAATTAATATGTGACTTTTAATGTATTGTAATAAATACAACTAAATATTTTAGACTGGGCCCATGAAAAGATCAGCAGCTGCTAAATATTTTCAGCAAAATTAGCAAAAAAAATTTCCTTCTTTTTTTTTGCTGTACTGCTGATACGACCTTCGTGGTTTCATGAATAATTCTGAAACCATTTGAATGTAATCACTCAAGTACATTAAATATCATACATTGATTGAAAAACTTTTAAAGTATTAAAAAAATTGAATTTAAAATCTTGTGAAAATATTTCTTTTTTTGAAAAGCGTCGAAACTTAAGTTGTCTTTGAAACAAGCTGCTTTACAACTCTGTGTTTCTCGTAGAACTTGAGAAGTTGAAAATTAGGGTGAGCACACTTTCATAATTTGCATTATTTTCCTTGATGTACATATTTTATCAATAAAAGTGTTTGTGTGTGTGTTACAAAACATCTTTGGTTCTTAATCGTTTTGCAACTGTTTTATGAAAATGTAATTTCTCTTCCTATGATGTGGAAGAATTATTACTTTAATAATACTATGGTTTTCAAGTCCAGTCACATGTACTTGAAAACCAACAGGGAACTAATCATAATTTATTCATATTGAACTCACACAAAAATGAAGTAAATAGTGTAAAACTTAAGTACATAATATATCAGCCAGATACAATGTGAAACAATATATATCGCAACGAGAAAGAAAAGTTGTACGATAAACAATTTATTTACTGGCACAAGAGCAAATTATATTAGAAATTAGCATGTATAAAATTATTCAAAATAAGTATTTGTTATTAACTTAAATGTTTGACATTTCTTTAAGAAGAGCAGTTTAAATTGCATTAAATATCATTTAGAATATGAAAAACTGCGGAATTTGCTTTTCCATCAACAAAATAATTTACCGTGAGAATTATTTTAAAAATAACTTCGATTTAAATTAAAACGATGTCGTAAAACATGCATTTTTTGCTTAAAGATGGCGCCACCTATTTTCATTTCGAAGCATAGTTTCTCAAAGGCAGCTTTGATTTGTTTTGCAAAGGATGAAATTGATTGGAAATAATGATGCTGCTTTTGTCAGCAACATTCAATTAAAGATCTCATTTGCAAATGCTTATTCGTATTTAGCAGATTACAAACATGAAACACTGCGAGAGAGGACAAGCAACATTGCAGTACGTCACAGCTTTGAAGCTTTGGTTGACACTCAAATAAGCCAATGAGAGGGCCTGAAATTTTCCTACGACCGAACAGCAGTAAAGGTAGCTTATATGCGTCCTGGAGCGAAGCTTTCTGCCAATCCGTATCAGTAAGATTTAGTTCAGTTAAACGTAGTTCATTTTGTTCGACTCGGCCTTGTGAATTACTTCAAATGAACTCTTGATTGCTTTTGCTGAAATGAACTATTTATTGCTTTTAGGAAAATTTAGTAATAGACTCTTTTCACAGGGCAGCGAAGCCAGATAGACAGTTTTCCCGTGCAGTTGGGCTGCGCTGGTATTTAAAGGCTACGGTGCATGAATTTCGCAAATTGCGTGTCAGCAGAAATTTGGGCTGATTGAATTTAAACGTAATTATTCACTTATTCAGTAAGGTTTTTTTTTTTTTTTTTGAGGGGGGGGGGGGGGTCTTGTACATTGAGGATCAATATTTGCAGTACTACGAGGCCAATGACTAAATCATCAAACAAGCATTCAAATAGTGTCATACAGTGAAAAGTCAGAAAGCTCCATTAAGCTCTATTGGATGCAGTGCGAGAGAGCTCCCGTCTTTAAGATGCCCAACTGCCCAAGAAATTGAAAACAAAACAAAAGCAAAAAAATTAGCACTAAGATTTATAAACGTTACAATAATTTGACACTGCTGGCCACTGGGGAGGTGCCCCAGTTGCAGTTGATATGTCTGCGAGAGTTACCGACGTACATTTAAAATGTTTCCTTAGTTTAAAATATTCCTTTCAAGGAAAATCACTGGCTATCGAAAAATTACAAAATATACAAATAAAAATTTATTCCAAAAAGATTTCATTTAAGTTCTGATGTAAAAAGCAATTAACGTTCATTTTGGAAGCTATTTCTCGGCAATCGAGTCGTAAGACACGTGTTTTCCCATTCAAAAAGCCGCAGGTTCTATTCCCGCATGGTAAAAAATTTAAAGAATTCAACTTTATGTAATGAAAATAAATAAAATTGACACGACGTCAAAAAAAATTTCGAAATTAATCTAAAAAAAATTTAGTTAATCACTAAAAAATCACCGAGTGCCGTCCTGTGAAATATTTTGTAGGTAAAAATAAAACAAAAAAACTACTTTGAATGTACAATCTGTACCTCAGGATACAGCCAGACCAACGTGCACGTAACAGTACTGCTGCCTTGCAGGAGAACGAAAAAACTTTTGTTTGATGCATACAAAGGATGATTTTCGCGCTCTTTTATGCCGGTAAATAAGCTTATGAAGGATTTTCTTTTCCAAGGAATTACGTTGTGATGACTCGATGCTACTCACCCCCTAGTCCGACTAGTGTCTGAGAATGTGACTGGAATAATAGTTAAGAATACGGGTAGGTTCTTTGTTGAAGATCTGCGATGTAACTTTGAGTATGCAACATGTGATGCTTCCGATTTATTTTGTGTTTAAGATTTTCAAATCCCTGGCCCCCAGAAGAATTCCACTCTAAACGAAAACGATGGGTCACTGTCAAAATCAGAAAGACGTTGGAGGCATGGGGGTGTGCTAAAATCATGGGTGACCGTGACAAATGACTTTTTCGGGTTCCCTTCTTATTGTTTTGCACCAACGGGGTACATTTTCATCACTCATTGAAAAAATCTCGGTCTCTTTTCAGGCTGGAGTAGGGGCCAACAGGCGTCCCCCCCCCCGGGGCGCACTCCCTAATTGGGGGGCCATTTCCAAAATGTGTCCCGTCATGGGGGAAAGCAGTGGACACATTTGGAATCAGGGGGAATTTTTTATAAGATTTAAGCAAATATGAAGCCAGAACCATTTTAAGGCGCAACGAAATTTTTTTTCTGACTACTTTATTCTTCCTACTACATGCATATCCCCCCGCACCACATTTCCCAGGCGGTTTTACAGTGGTGCCATCTATCGTCGCGTCACGATAACATTATGCTCATTACTTTCATAATGGACCCTGTATGACTTTCAGAACTCCCAGTGTTTTCTGACTCCGCGCTGCATATAAGTTGAAGAACAACTTTTCTTCCATTGGATTCGATTACTAAAATATACTTTAAGGTCAAGATTGTCGCCTCTCTTAAGTTGGAGCGTGACATGATCACGTCATGAATTTTTGTCTTAGGAAACATCTGTCAGGTCACACCATTCTTCATGCCAATTCCTTCCAGCGTAAAAGAACCATTGTTCTGGCGCGATGCTCCCTCCCGATCTGTATCTGTATTCTATTGGATGTGCATCTGCTTCTTACAGATACAGAAAGGAATTTATATCTGCCAGAGCGGAGCTCTTTTACCCTGTATGAGGCAAAGTCAAGAAGGAGTTGATTTGAAATGGTGAGGAGGGGGATGGAGTAGAAAAGAAAAAGGAATCTTTTCAGGGCCACACTATATACATATTTACAGGGATTACATAATTGAAATGACAGGAGAATTGAATAATCTGGAATATGATAAGAACTGAGTATATACAAGTAATTACATGGAATGTACAAGTAGAATGAAAACTGATAGGCCTAGTCCTATCAGTGCCGAGAATGAAAAGAAGCTTAGGCAAAACCTAAGCATACAAGAATCATCAACAGATGAACATAGCATCCGACGGCATATTTTTGCCGCCAGAATTAAATGTGAAGAAAATTTGATCGAAGATCAGTGGGTTATTGTGATTACCAAGTTTGGTGAAGAAGTTTGTGGTGGTGTCAACAATATAGTTTTTGATGTAAGATATCCCCGAGTCCTTATGCAGGGTTTTATTGGAGACGAACCATGGAGCTCTAAAAATTCTCCGGTGAATTTTATTTTGGAGAATTTGAATTTTTCTGATGTTACTAGCAGCTGCATATCCCCAGCAGGGGATACTGTATATGAGAGCAGGGCGAATGATCGTGGTGTAAAGTAGTAGTCTGCTTTTAGTGTTCAGTGAGTTATTTTTTATTAAGGAGAGCGTATAAATAGCCCACTTTGACATTGGTCTTTTTGATAACCTGTTCAATGTGATAATTGAACCTGAGCCGTCTGTCAAGATAGACGCCCAAGTACTTCACATTCTTAGAGTATGGGATAGTTTCTTTTCCCACCATGATTTTCTTGGGATAATTTTTGATGTTGTTAGGTGAGAAGCAAATTGCATGTGTTTTGTCAGTGTTGATGGCTATACGCCATTTGTTTAGGTACTGAGTAATGATGTTGACATATTTTTGGAGACGATGCCTAGCGAAGCCTTTGCAGTAGTCGGTTGTCATGACGCTGGTATCGTCTGCGAAAAGGCAAGTGATATGGTCCTCATTAGAGGGGAAGTCATGGATAAAAATATTGTAGAGGGTGGGTCCCAGGGCACTACCTTGTGGTACACCAGCCCTGATAGTGTGTTTATCAGAGAAACTGTCGAGAATTTTCACTTGGAAGGTACGATTATGGAGGTAATGATTCAGAATATGAATAATGTAATTTGGGAATTTTAGATTGATGAGTTTGAATAAGAGTCCTTCATGCCAGACTCTGTCAAAAGCCTTGCTAATGTCAAAGAAGACTCCCACCGTAAATTTGTTATTATTATTATTGTTTTGGATATAGTTGACCATACGGAGAAGTTGGTGGGTGGTGGAGTGTTTTTCCTTAAACCCAAACTGGAAGTTGGGGATGATGTTGTTTGAGTTAATGAAATCTTTGATTTTTTTGAGAAGGACTTTCTCCACTAATTTGGAGATGGAGGAAAGTAGACTGATTGGACGGTAATTAGGTGGGTAAGAGTGTTCAGTGTTGGGCTTGGGGATAGGAATAACAATTGCATTCTTCCAATAGTTCGGGAAATATCCCAGTCCGAAGATCTTATTGATGATTTTGGTGAGATGCGAAATAGCATTAGGTGGGAGATGTTGAAGGTGGATATTTTTAATATTATCTTCACCACCAGCCTTCCTGGTGGGGAGGTCCTTAATAGTGATCATAATTTCAAGAGGGGTAATAATTGGAATGGTATCAGCAGGGGGGGGGGGGATTCTGAAGGAATTCCTTGATAGTGTTACTAATCAGAGTATTGTTGTTCACAGCATCATTTTGAGGGTTGGGGTAAAAAAAAATTTCCAAGGTGCTAGCAATTAAATTAGCTTTATCAGGGTTTGTATAGACAAGCTCGTTATCAGAGATATGAAGGGCGGGGATAACTTGCTTCTTAGTAGCGAATTTACGATCCATCGAAAAGAAAGCCTTGGTATTGTTTTCCAGGGAGTCAAGGTAGTCATTGAAGGTTTTAGTTTTGTACTTGTCAGTCAGTGTTTTTATTTCTTCTTGGAGATTGTGAAGTACAGTTTTAAGAGCAGGGTCTTTGAAATTATGCCAGTGTTTTTTTATTCGATTTTTATGTTTAATGGTGCAGATAATATCAGCAGGGAGTATAGTGTGATTTTTGTGGATAATTTTCGTGGTGGTGGATCTATCCAGTGCAAATTGGATGTTCTCAGTGAATGTCTTGATACAAGTTTCAATGTCGTTGGTATTATTAATGGAAGGATTACCTTGGATCTTGTCATGAAGGATGGTAGTAAAGGAGTTCCAATTGGTAGTGCGAATTGTAATAGAGTCAGTGGAAGGGCGATGTAAGAGACCAAAATCCAATCGAATGGGGCAATGGTCGGAGCTAAGCTCCGTAACCGCAGTAATATGGGCAACATTCAGAATATTCTTGAGCAGTGCAAAGTCAATTGTAGAGTTGGAAGAATTCCCAAAGTGAGTGGGAGTGTCAGGGGCAAAAATGTCAACACTATGATTAACAGTGTAAGTAAGCAACTTATCGCCGTTGGAGTTAGGAAGGCCGTCAGACCAGACCTGGTTCTTGCAATTAAAATCACCAATCAAAATGGTGGATGGACTGAGCATGAAAATATTGTCAAAATCCGAATCGATGAATGGCCTATTAAAAGGGAAGTAAATAGATGAAATAGTGATATTAGAGTTGTCAAGTGAACAAATAATCGTGGTGTTCTCGAAGCTGGAGGTGAGGACTGGGCGAACATAATGTCTGATACCCAGCTTCAAGACGTGCAGGATTTATATCATCGTCTTGCGCGACGAAGATGAGATTTCTGCACATGGCCCCAACAATTGCTGCTCTGCGACGTTTAAGAGGGTGTCGTCACTTACGAGCGCCTGCATCCTAGGAAGGGACTCTTACACATGTCTCATACGATTGGATGGCGCGCACACGTGACTTCGTGTCGCGGGGCTTTCTACTCATGTCTCATTTGATTGAATATTGAAACCACATGATTTAGTGACACAATTCCCGCCGTTGTTCTGAATGATATTTTCGCGCTTTCGTTCTCAATGCTGAATATTGTTTCTTCATAGGTGTTACTCTGCTCGAAATGAACATGGAATTTACCTGTTCTATTTGTGGTGTTGGATTTTATGAGAAGAGATATTTAAAAAGCCATTTAGCTCGGATGCAAGGCTCAAGAAACCGAATTTCAAAAAAATGAATAAATAAAGGAACTTATACTCAAATTTTAAAAGTGTTGAAAATATGTTGTTATGTTTTAGAAAAAAAAATTGAGGAAAAATATAGAAATTCAACACGTATGAACAAATCAAATCTTACTTAATAGAAATAACTTACTAGTAATAATAAATAATAAATTTTTAAGATTTAATCTGATGAATTCAAAATATATATTAATCTGATGAACTCAAAATCTGTAGAAATATTAAAGCAGTTAAAATCTAACAATACTCAATCCTACAAAAAATAAATTTTTGCAGGGGGGGAGAGGACAATCCAGTAGGCTGCTAGAGGCCCTGCTGCTTTTTTGCGGGGGGGGGGGGAAATATTTACAGAACCTGCCTGTTTAACAGGTGTCTTTTGGGGGGAGGGATGGGCATCCTTGTGTATAGTAACCGGTGGACAAGAGCAGGGATTTGGGGATAAATCCCCTTAACTATAGCTGGTTGGTTTTTGCAGGGACTGACCAATCTAGAATAGTTAATAAAACGGAGCAGGAGGCAGATGGTTTTCTTCTCATTGGAGCCGAGAGTGCCAACAAACTAACCTGGTTGTTGATATGTTGCATGTAGTTCTGTCCTAGCCCTATCATAAGAGCGGTAACTTACTGCTTCGTAATTAGTTGAATCGATCTACTGCTGAAAACTCATGCTGATGAGCTAAATTTATTTTTGCTACCAGTTTGTTGGTCCTTCGAGCTTTAATGTGTTGGCGACTGTCTCCAGCTTTGTTATTCACTTTTCCAGACTGATGAGCCTATTACAAGGACTAAGCGACAGTCTCCGGATGTTATAGCAGAGCTGTCGATAAGTTGCATGTTTCTTACAAATGTAGTTTGCTCAGATATAATACTGCTGTATAATTCTCAGATATGAATTTTTTTAGCAAAACAACACAAGAACTCAAATAAGTGTTCCTTTTTATTTGTGTTGATAAACCAAGTTCATCTCAAGCAAAATGCTAGAGCACTGTAACTATGAGTGGATGAAGAAAATTTCACCCATGTTGATAAAAGGATTCCTCAATGCAACTAGAATGAAATTTAATTATGCTGAGTTAATTCACGACTTAAAAGCTTCTTTAAACATATTTATCAAAACTCGTTCCATGATTTATATATTAAAAAAATAAATGTATAGTATATTTTCAATTACGAGTTCGTCAGAAGATGGAAAATTAAGTAGAGTGATTTGGTGAAAATAGTAATATTGCAATAGTAATATTGACATAGTAATATTGACACATTCACACATAAATAGGCCTTGAGCCTACAGCTGGTTATTTCTTTTATATGCGAGTGATTTCTTTTACATGGTGACATTCATCTATACACATATGTACACACACTCTCTTAATTTTACTAACCTAAAATCCATAAGATTTTATTTTATATGATGGAGTACATACTTAAGGGTAGCCGAGTTTTTCGACAAATGTTAGAGATAGAATCAGTTTAAATTTAAAGGTTCAATTTTCAAAACCAAAAGTTCTGTACTAAATGGTATTCTTTCCTGTAGCTGTATCACCAAGTGTGATTACAGAGGAGTGTCATGTTTCCTCCCCCCTTCCCCACAAGTGACCAAACAGTCAAAAGCTACAAAATAGAACCAAAAAAGTCAAAAAATTCTAACCTGACCACCTTTCCTAGAATCCAACAATTTGTTGATTCTAAGCTGTATCATGGATTTCTTATAAGCACACTGTATACAGCATAAGTACCCAGAATTCTATTTTATTTATAAACTACAAGTCTTTTTTCAATCGCGTACATTATAAAAATTCATGTAACATATCAATTGCACCGAATATTCAGGAAAAGTTCAGACCGAATATTCAGCTAGATATTGAATATTTGTTTGAAAAATATTTGAATTTTACGTAAATGTAAAACAGAAAACATTAATCTGTTTACGGGAAATGCATATGCATTTCCATTTTTAGCATCGGAAATTTATCAACATTAAATTTAAAATAAACCGTTTAGAAGCAAACACTAATTATTACTGTAAGTGGTTAATTTGGATTATATCTGAAATTCTGGCATGAGTGGATACTAACTTTCTTTCCTGTTCCTGATGTATGGTTTGATGATTGATAATCATGGCAACATGTTAGGTTTTAAATAAATAATCTTAATACATTTACCTTACATACAAATTATATAAACCTAAGTTGCTTAAAATATCATAAAAAATTACAGTATTTTTCATGTGATTTCCTGGCACATTAATCTCTTCAGTAACTGATAAATAACTGTATCATCTTTAAAATAGATGAATAAAATTGAAACATTGTAAAATATTTTTATTTTTCACTTTTAATATACATGATCATTGAATTTCTATTATAGTAACAAATTTAAATTTGTTGTTTTTAAACAATAATGTTCCATATGGTGTGACACACATTCGGCGGTTTTCTTCCTTATTACTATGTTATATTTAAACGAGGAAAATAGTTGGCTATAAATGTGTCATATGATTAAAGGAATATTAAAAAGCAACAAGATTAAAATTTAAAATCTGAGTGTTTTCTCAAACTTTAAAATTACTTTAAATGTGATAAAATTAGTAACTAACAATATGAACTGCGGTAGTACCTTTATATTGCAACTTTCATTCAATGTCTTAAATAGTATGCCAGAAGTAGTTTACAAATTATGGAACATTTAAATTTGTTTACCATTCGGTTGCCGAATATTAAAGTATTCGGCCGAATCGAGTATTCGATTTGTCTGCCGAATATCAGTATGCCGCATATCACCAGCCGCATTTTATTACTCTATCTTCCATATCAACTATCTTCCATTGTTGAGCTGCTTTCATGCGACAACAAACAAAAACAACAGCTAGCGTCACGAAGTCACGTGTTCTCGCCATCCAATCAAATGACACATGCGTAAAAGTCCTTTCCTAGGATGCAGGCGCTCGTGCTACCTTTCTCTAAACCAGGGCTTCGCAACCGGTGTGCCGCGGCACACTGGTGCGCCGCGACAAGGAACCTGATGTGCCGCGGTATTTTCGTAGTTATACAAAAAGAGCCTTGACCTAGTTTGAAGTTACGATCGAATAGAGTTTGTATCGTTCTGTAACTTCTCAATTCACCCGTCGATCATGTGCAATAAGACATACCTGACAAGAGGAGAGGCGGGATTTGCTGCCCCACCTCTTTTAAACTTCTTGTGATCCTATTACTTTCAGTTTTTAAAAACGGATTTTAATTTCCACGAAAACAACTAATTATACAGAATGTTTTCTAAATCTTTTGCAAACGGGAGTATCGTCCTCTCCCCCAGGAATTTTAGCCCCAGATTTAGCTTTTGTTTTCCCCTTTTCCAGTTCCGATTGTAAATTTCTTTTATCGTAGTTTCTCAAAGCTCGATTCTGAGACTTAGTAAAATAGAAATTAAAACCATATACTGTTTCCTCCATCGTGAAACTCATATGGCAAAACTTACCAGATGAACTGAAGTCAGCTTTGGCTGAAGTCGTGAAAATCGTGAATTTCATAAAATCGAGGCCGCGTAATTCACGCCTTTTCTCCGTACTTTGTGAAGGAATAGGGGCAGATCACCACTCCCTACTTCTTCATATAGATTCGCTGGCTTTCGCGTGGTGAGGTACTATCAAGAATTTTTGAATTGAAGGACGAGGTACGACAGTTTTTGGTTTTAAAAAACGAAATGCGGTACGCCAGTTTGTTGCAAGACAAATATAGGGTGGCAAAACTAGCGTACATGGCTGACATTTTTGAAAACATTAACGAATTGAATCGGAAAATGCAAGGACAAGGAGAGAATTCGGGTTACATATATGGACAAGCCAAACGGGTTCAAATCAAAAGTTCAGCTGAGGAGAGAAGTAGTTCGTGGCTCCTTGGACATGTTCAAATGGACCGTCAACATGGTATGTGAAGAAAATGTCATGGAAGAAAAGCTGCTGAATGTGGTGGCAGAGCATTTAGTCGTACTTCAGGACAAGTTTAAGCACTATTTCAAGAATAGTAATATGGAACAGTATGACTGGATTCGCGATTCATTCTCTTCTTCTACGGATGCATCAGTTAAAGACCTTTCTTGGAAGGCGCGAGAAGAATTTATGGACCTCAAGAGCGACCGTACTCTTAAACTTAAGTTGAGCGAAGTGCCTCAGGACGAATTTTGGATGCTAGTTAAAAATGAGTATCTCACTATCTCTTGTCTTGCTATTGATGTTCTGCTACCATTTTCAACTACATAACTTTGCGAACTCAACCTCTCTGCTTTCGCACTTATAAAAAACAGTAAGAGATCATCTCTAAAGAGCCTGGATCAAGAACTTCGTGTAGCTCTTTCCGGCATAGAGCCGAACATCAAACGTCTTTGCAAAAATTAGTGTCAAACGGAAGTTAGGTGCATGCTTTTAATTTCTTGCTTGCTTCTTTCTTGAAACGTTATTTGATAAATTGTTTAACTTCAGTGTGCACTTTAATGACATGTTTGACAGAAGTGCTTTGAAACATATGAAACATCATTTTCTGTAAATAGCTATAGTTTTGTTGTTCATTATCAACCTCAATACATTCGAAATATTTCAGCTTTCTAAATAAATGTAAATATACTACGTTTGTTGTAATTGTTTTATTCATATGAAAAAAGTTCCCCCCCATCTTTCTACCAGTGAATGACAAAAACATTTCTATATTACCATTTGCGAAATTAAGTTCAGTGTGCCCCGTTGATCTAGAAATTTCTTAAGTGTGTCGCAAAGTAAAAAAGGTTAAGAAGCACTGCTCTAAATCCAAAGTAACTTAAAACTAATGCGTATGTTCTTTGCTTGTAAAAGTGTTCCTCCGCCGGTACGCAAACAACGCTACCTGGCGGCAATTACAAGGATGGTGTTGCTATGACGATGGATATAAACAATGCAAATCAAATCATTAACTGGTCAATTTTAAAATTTAAATTTAGAAGTTAACCAATTGTGTTTTCCGCTTTTAATTTCTATTGCTTTCGACCTCCGATAGATGGTGCTGCGAATTTACAGAATTTGTTCTAACGCGGTATCATTTTGCCCTATGTTAAAAGCTAGAACGCCATCTAATGAGTTGCTGTTTTGGTTTCTTTTATTTTTCCCGAGTACATTTCAATCCTCTAAAGATCTCAAGTTGGGGAACGTGGATCAAAGTGAAATAATATTCATAACAAACCCATATTTAGCCCCTTCAAGTGATCCCTTTGATTTCAATTAATGTAATAGATATAATCGAAGCAGCAACTATATATTCCTTTTTTTATTCCGTTCTTTCTTTGAAGCTCAATAGATGGCGCTGCTTTGCACAAAGAGTTTCATTGGTTCAATTATGAAAAATAATATTTCTGGGCCATTATTAAGTTCAACCACTGCGTTCCTTTTGAAAAACATTCTCACAATTGAATTAAGATTTTCAGATACTGGGTGCTTATTCCAAGCTCGAAATTCACCTTGCGAGATTAGTTCTGATCGCCTCACTAGATGGCGCTATAGAGAAAAAAGCGGTCTCGAAAGGAAATTCTCGCAAGTAGCGATTCCAATCGCCAAAAGAAGGGGAAAAGTGACTTTTCGGGCGCTTATTTGCGGAGCGAAATCTCGACTGCCCTAAAGTAGGTGAGATTGTGCGATTTTTGTGATACAATTTGGGAGCTAGTCTTTCTGAAAGGTATTGGCTCGAGGAAAACGAATTTGGATGTTGCCAAACTTGGAGATAGTGCAGGGGGCAAGGGGGGGATTAAAACTGCACTGGGGGGGGGCAAGTGGTTTTCCGTTAAATTTTTGTGATACAAAAATGGGAGTTAGTTTTTCAGAAAGGTATTGGCAAGCAGAAAACAAATTACAATGTTACGAACCTTGAACATAGTGAAGGAGAGGGAGGGGGGTTAAAACTGCGCTGGGGGAGGGGGGGCAAGTGGTTTTCCGTTAAATTTTTGTGACACAAAAATGGGAGTTAGTTTTTTTGAAAGGTATTGCTAAGCAGAAAACAAATTCGGAGGAATCGGGGGCACTCCAAATTTTCAAGATATAATGCATTTGAAATAATTAAGGGGCTAGGAATTTCCTACTCCCTCTTATTTTTTTGACCGTTCGACGGCCTGCACAAATGCGTCTAGGGCAAATTTTATGTAAAAAGCGTTTATAAATTTTATTTTTCTTTTGTACATTATCCCACTTAAAATTTAGTTTTTTCACAAAAGTACTAGTTGTTTCTGAAAATTGTATGAATTTCAAATTTACACAGAATATACAATACCTTTTTTTTTTGCGTTTTAGCGGGGGGGGGGGGTGACATCACAAATTACCGCCCCGGGTGTCCCCCATGCTAGGTACGCCACTGACGTAGGTAATTTTTTTTTTCCTTTTTTTTTCTTTTTGTCTTCTTTTGCTATAAAATCCTCCTCCCCCCCTTTTTCCTAAATTCTTTATTTATTACCTACTGTCAATATTCAATTTCAATTGAATTCAATTTGTAAGAAAATTTATTTTCCTTTATTGAAATTTGATATTGATTAACTAATTACAAAACAGTAGAAAGGCTGGTAATTTCTGGGGAGTTGTTTCTAAAATTTG
>NW_026559135.1:0-79127 GCF_026930045.1 Uloborus diversus | reverse complement strand
GTCCTAAATGCTTGTCATTTGTCAATGCGTTTATTTATCCGTGTTTTCAGTAATTATTCTGTTTCATTAAGTACATTTAAATGTTCTTGTAAAGTCGATCTTTTACCAGCAATGAAAACACTGGCCATGCTAATAGTTTGAGTCGTTTTGTTTTTCAATTAGCAACGTTTTTATCAAAAATATTAGCAATGGATGAACACAGTGTCGAAAGTTTAGCGGAAGTATTTAGATGTTTCATTTGTATGGAAAAACTTAAAGATGCCCATCTTTGCCCCCACTGTTCAAAATTATGTTGCTATGCATGCATTAGACGATGGTTAACCGAGCAGCGTTCTCAGTGTCCTCATTGTAGAGCTTCTTTACATATTCATGAACTAGTAAACTGTCGCTGGGTTGAAGAAGTAACTCAACAGTTGGATACTTTGCAATTGGTTGGAGCAGTTAAAGATGATTCTTCGGACAAAGAAAAATGTAAAACCCACAAAGAAAAGCTAAGTGTGTATTGTCGGAACTGTAAGCAGTGTATTTGTCATCAGTGTGCTTTATGGGGAGGTACGCACTCAGATCATGTTTTTAAGCCACTGGATGAAATTTATGAGCAGCATGTTTCACAAATAAAAGAGGAGTTCGTCCGCCTTCGTAGGAGGCTTGCAGAGTTAATCAGTTTGGTTCAAGAAGTGGAAAAGAGTGTTGAAAGTGTCAGAAGTGCAAAGGATGATCGTGTTCATGAAATTCGCCATGCTGTTGAGCATATGATTTCACGTTTGGACGCTCAGCTGAAAAGCAAACTGTTGACATTGATGGCACAAAAGAATTCTTTGTCTCAAGAAACAGAACAATTAGAAACTATTCTGAAATCAGTTGAACAGCAGTTAAGCTCTAGTTGTAAGAATGAATTAATTACTATGAGTCCTGATATACTTCATAATATGGCTGAAATTCAGAGTAAACCAATGGCAAGTTTTGTTACGGCTGCTGTTCCCGCAGATTTCCCAAGTGAAATCGTACCTCCTTATGATGGAAGTACTTTTGTGATGCATAACTTTAGTGTTCTACAGCAGAGAGCTGATCCTGTATACAGTCCACCTTTAAATGTCTGCGGTCTTACCTGGAGGTTGAAAGTTTATCCAGATGGGAATGGGGTTGTTCGAGGTAATTACTTGTCTGTTTTTCTGGAATTATCAGCTGGATTACCCGAAACCTCCAAGTACGAATATAGAGTGGAAATGATTCATCAAACGTCTAGGGATCCATCCAAGACAGTTGTTCGTGAATTTGCCTCTGATTTTGACGTCGGAGAATGTTGGGGTTATAATCGCTTTTTTAGACTCGATCTCCTTGCCAGTGAAGGCTACTTAAATACAGAACGTGATACTTTAATCTTGGGGTTCCAAGTTCGTTCACCCACTTTTTTCCAAAAATGCAGAGATCAAATGTGGTGTATTAATCAGTTACAGACTGCTCAAGCTCAGTATATTAGCCAGATTAATGATTTGAAAGAGAGGTTGGCTATTGAGTTATCTAGGAATCAAGCTGCTTTGGGAAATAAAACAGATGTAAATGATGTACAAATTACACCTGAACAACCATCTGTTTTAAATGCAAATTCTGCTGCAGCAATAAATGTATGCCCCTTAATGGGAAGTATGGCATCACCATTATTATCCCCTACATTTTCTATTGCGTCATCCTTACAGCCATCCATGCCAAATTTTTCACCTATAAATCAACATGAGTGCTTCTTAACCCCAACAAGCTCATTAGAAATATCCAAGTGCGAAAACAGCGTGGATTCCGAAGCTTCGAACAAATGTCTTGAAAAAAGTATCGATAGTGAAGAAACAATTACAGCTAATGATCAACGACATTCGGGTACCAGAGCAAAGGTCAAGTGTGTAAAAAGTAATTCTAATCGAGAACATGACTGTACCCAGATTGAACAAGCTTATAGGGGGCAAAATAGAACCTTTTGTACCCACACAAATTCCCAGAAATGTAATTATAAGGACATTATTTTACTGGACTCTTACGATGCATCTTGTGAAGCCGATTCTTCTAGTTCGGATAATGAAGTGGTCAGTGAATGCAATAGTGAAGATGCAGTTGCTAGCCATGCTGCATGTAATACTAGCCCAAGTACAGCTACAGGGGAGAACAGTAATGATGAAAATGACCTCGATGAAGAAACGATTTCAGATGGCATCAACTTTTCTCTCAATTCCAAACTCAATCCTCGTCGTCAAAGATTGCATTCGTGGAATTCTCTTAGCAACCATGGTAGGGCAGAAAGAGCACAGGCTTCATCTGGCGAGTACAGTAATCTTTTCGATGTACCATCTGACGATGATGAATCTGTTTTGCTTCGATTATTAGAATTGCAACACCAGAATCCATACCACTGGTCCGTAAACTATGCTGCAGATATGCAGAAAAACAGCGAGAAACAGAAAAATGGACATAGTTGTCGTCATTCATTGCTTTTATCTTCTTTGCTCGCCACTTCAAGATACAACAATCCTCAAAATGAGCCGCAATCACTGTCCACATCTGCATCACCATCATCAGAATTCCCCACATTATCAAAAATCATATCATCTAGGAAAAAGTGGGAAAATGCTGGTGGTAGTGGATGCTTTCGCATTTCAGATTTAGAAACGAACTTAGTTGAACCGGCACGCACCAACGATTCTAACAATGTTCCTCATTTATTGGATCAGTTCTCGCCATGCCCGTCTACCTCGGCTTTCAATTCCGCATTCGTAGGCACACCAAGAAATGCATCCGATTCTGCAGATGCTCTCAGTAAGCATCAGAGGTTGAAGAAGAGTGAGGCTTCTACTTCTGGAGAAAACAATTCAGTATTAAATGTGACAGCTCAAGAAGAATCTCCTAAACCATGCAACTTATGGCCTTCACCATCACATAAACCACTCCCGAATCCAAAACCATCATGGGCTGTTCTACAAGGTGCTGCTAAGAGAGAGCAACCAGTCACTTCATCCGCTTCCGAGACCAGGACATCACTCGTACCACGGAATTTTGCTGCCACTTCCGAAGCTAATGAAGATTCGAGTCCAACTACCAGTAATTCCTCAAATGAAAGTGTCTGTGAAAATTTAGAAGCTAGTAGTAAGGGTGCACAAAAACAATAAGTACTTTAACAACTTTAGTATTTTAAAGGTAAAAAAGGTGTAGTGATCCCGGTTAGTTGATTTATTTAAAAATTTTAATAGAAATTTCTATATGCATTTAAATAAATAATATTAAATAGAAAGAAGTATTTGAATTCCATTTATATAAGGGTGTCCCAAAATTAACTCAAGATTTGAATTTGCCGCCATTTTTGCAATAAATTGTGGGCAATCTTGAAAAAAGAACAATCAGCTGAGGGTCTAGGGTTATTACAAATGGAGCGTTTTCGATTCTATAATGCGTTTTCATTATCGAACAATTATTTGAAAAATAATGAAAGTTTGGGCAGGTCAAGTGGTTTACTGTTATTGGCGCTCGATATCGCAATTAGGTAATGCGCGGGTGGTTGTGGGATTGCTGACATAGATGTTTGACTTCAAATAACCCCATAGGAAGAAGTCGAATGATGTAAAATCACACGATCTAGGGTACAATTCGTATCACCGAAACGAGAGAGTACACGAACAGGAAATTCCTCATGCAGTGATTGAATTGTTTCGCTGGCTGTATAATAGCATAACACTCCATTTTTACTAACCCTAAACTTCCAGCTGTCAAATTGTTCTTTTTCCGTGGCTGCCAACAATTTACAGCAAAAATTGTGGCAAATTCAAATCTTGCGTTAATTTTGGGACACCCTTTATATATAACACAAGTTTTGAAGTGAAAAATCTTTTCTTTTGAATGCAGTGGAACCTCGGAAATTCGAATTACTTGGAGCTGAGTCTTAGTTGGGCTTGGAAAAGTTTGGATTTGCCGGGTGCCCTAATTAGCTCAGCAGTGGTCAGAATGTCTTTGCTTTTAATTTAATTTTTAAAAACAATCAGGCGTATTATCTCTTTTAAGCTTATCTTTTTTCATAATCGTAGTTCATAGCTGATTGATTGTGTAGTGAAATACTGACGAAACGTAAACACAACACCTGTACATTTAAAGAAAACTTGAACTGCTTAAATGCCTAGATAAAGAGAATGTAGTTAATATGCTATTGAATTTGGTGTCGGTAAGTGTCTGGGATTGGATCCAAAATAGGCCTTTCTGTGTTATGAAAGGTGATAAAACAATTGCTTAAGTTTTTTTTTGTAGAGTAACAACAATTAGGGGCCATTCATTAATTAGGTAAGGATTACTTTGGCAATTTTTGACCGTATGTGTATGGGTACGTACGAATTCCCCCCCCCCCCTCCCCCCACTCCCTAGTCTTACGTAAGATTCCATTTCATTTTTCAAAATATTAAAATGGCGAATCTTACATCATTGGGATTGTTATTAAATTATTTTTAAAAACCTCTTTGCAGAAAGAAATATTTATTAAAATGTTGGAATTTAGACTGAATGTTTTTTCAACATTTTTTTGTTTTTTTTGTTTTTGTTTTAATACAATACTAATCAAAAATAAAACTTCCCATATAGTGTGATTCTTTTTTTTGTTTTACACTATTCATTCTTGGTACAGCAAGCAAAAAAAAACAGCTTAGCCTAATATGTTTTTTACCTTCCAGATGTAAATGAATAATGCCAAACCACTAGGCCACGTGATTTCTAATATAAAATATTGACTTGGAAAATCTTACGTATGAATGGGTTTGACAACCCCCCATCCCCCCAAAGTAAGGGTATGTAGAGATTTTTCAAACCCTCCCTCCCCCCTCTCGGACCCTTACGTAATTAATGAATGACCGCTAGAAATATAGGAATAGGGCACGGCCAGATCTTTAAATTTTTGGTCCTTTTGGAGAAATTCAGCAGGGCCCATAATTCTGCTAAATTTTTAAGACGCCAAGAGTTGTGGAACCCTTAGTTCCTATGGGCCCTCCCGTGCAGGGTGTGCAGGTACTAGAGATGAGTTCAGGCTCTTTTTTGAAAGCCCGAGCCCGAAAATTTGTAATCGAGCCCGGGTGATATTGTCTCGGACCAAAATCCGAGCTCGAAGGAAACTTTCTTGTATCAAAAACTGAACCTTCCACAATCTGACATGATTTCTGTTAATGAAAAATGTTATTTCAAATGTTCTTCATTAACAGAAGTTTAAATTTTCTCAAAATGCTCCACTTCAAATGCGTTACTGTATGACATATTACAATAGTAATAGCAAAAAAAAAACACTATAAATAAGCGTTAATTTTTTTTTTTTTTTTTGTTTAGTTTTCATATTGATTGAACTGATTTAAATGTTCCTTTCATTTTCTCACAGTAGGTAAATGTTTATTTGCTTTGAATTTGTTTGGAGATTGACAATTATCTTTGCTTGAGTCTGAGCCAGCTCGAAACCTATTTTCGATTCTAGAGATCGAGCCTGCTTCGGGCTCGGACTGTTGGGCCTGGACTGAGTCTGTCTCATCTCTAGTGGGTACCTAAATCAGACCTTGGAGTAGGATGAATTCCCCCCCCCCCTCCTTTCAAATTTGTCTTGCTGGGCAAAGACTCCAGCTTGCTCTCCTCTAAATCTGGTACTGAAGACAAAAAGGTGTTCCTGCCAGTTAGCATTTACTAACAATAGCAGTCATTAAAAATCTAAACTTTTAATTATAGTATTGATTTCTTTTTTTTTTCCTCAAATGAGGCAGTGAGAAGCAAAAGGATCTAAGTGATAAAATTAAAAATTTTTAGATAACCAGTTCACATGGTAGGCAAACTTCTCCTCTGTCTTGGGGCAAGAAATGGTACTAGCAGCCCTGGTAGGTGCTGCTTGCTGTACAGAATGATTTAGAAAAAAAATTTCAATGAAAGCTTACCCAGAATGTTATCTTTAAGCGTGTTTTATTCAACAGTTGAAAATGTTCACTTACATCCCTTTTTTCCAAGGCCAGATCCGGAAAGTTTTCGAGGAGAGGACGGTTGGTTTTTTAACTGATCTCTTACTGACAGTGTATGTGGTTTATACATGCTAGGGTCACAGGATTTTCATCTGAAACAAACTAAAATACAGAGACTTGTCAAGGAGGTTCATGGAACTACTCCTTTCCATTTCTACTGAAAGAGAAATACGAAAACTGCATTTAAAAACTTTAATTTTGTAAAAGTTCGTGGAGATTTTTTTGACCCCCTCCCCCCCCCCCCAAGCATCATTGAAGGGCACCTAAAATTATGCTTCTTGAAACTTCAGTTTTGAAATATTACTGGAAGATAGTCACTGAACCCATTCTTTCTCCTAATATCACTGGAGGTGTCTACAATCGTGCCTTTATGATTTACATTTTGCAAAATTCTTGGGGGAGGGCGAGGGGCGATCGCCCCCATCACTTATCCATTGTATCGTCCTTGTTTGCTTCTCACTGCCCCGAATCTAATTGTATGCCTTCACTTCATATGCTGTTCGGATTATATGGAATTTCAAATCACCAAGGTTGGAATTTCCGAGTTTCCACTGTAGCTCTAATTTAAAAAAAGAAATTATTATTATGAATTTTTTCTCATTCAGTTGCATTTATGAAAATATTTCCAGTTTTTATTTTTATTTCTTTTAGGTTAAAAATAATAGAAATTAACTGTGTACCCATTTCAATTAATATTTTGTATGGTCATCATCTTGAATTTAAATGTAGACACACTAGTTTTTCTTTTTTTTAATATTTTTTACTGTGTCTCATAGTTCAGTAATTGAAGTATATGAAGAGGAAACCCAGAACTCTGCTCTCAAGGCTAGCTTTTGTTTAAAATTAAGTTGTAGGCAAAATATTTTACAGCTGTTTACTAAATTAAAAGTAAAATCTATTCTCAACTATATAGATACATTGTTTAAATATTTAATGTACTAAATAAAATTTTTATAAAATGAAATAGTTTTATTGGCTTTAAAAATGATTTTTTTCATGCATAAGCATTGCAGCCAAAATTAGGTTGACAAGCTCTAGCAGGTCATGTCCTGACTAAAACCAGGATGGTGACTGCACAATTTCGAAAAAGTTTTGCTAATCCTTTTTTTTTTTTTTTTTTGCAATTACTTAATGCAGGGGTTCTCAACCTTTTCCGACTCATGGCACCCTTTGACGAATTAGAATTTTCGTGCGGCCTCCTAGACCATATGTATTATATAAGGTAAATGCGTTGAATAAGGCCATCCTAATGTTGATAACCAAATATCACTCTCATTTATGACTGAATTGGCATCAACTTTTGTATATTCATCAGATGGCCTTATTGGGCTACAATCTATTTTTCTAAGTTATCAAATCATAGGAACAATGACGGTACACAAAGACATTTTTCACTTTGAATTCGTCAACTACATAAACTAGGCCTCAAGATGCTTTTATGCTAGTAAACTACAGTCAACCACGTAGAAACAAAACCTACCGTAAAATAAAATAAAGATCGTATAAGATATAAATTCTGACACATCTCTTGTGTAACAACTTTTGCTAGATTGTTGCCTGGTAATCAAAAACTGCTAGTTGAAAAAACTTAATCATCAGTCAGGCTTTATGAGGATGATGAAGGCACAATATAGCGAATTTTTACTATACTGCATCAAAAAGTAGGGGGACGGTTTTATTTCTCTATGTGGTCTTATTTGGCTAAGCCATCTAACATATTTTATTTGGATACCGCAGACACTTTGCGGCACCCCTTGCCTCTTCCTACGGCACCCCAGGGTGTCGAGGCACCCTGTTTGAGAACCCGTAACTTAATGTATAAAAGAGCATAGAGATGGTATGAGATACCAAAAGGTTTTAAATCTCCTTAAGAAGCAAAATAAAGCACATATGTTACGGTTTAATATATGTTGTTATTCGATACAGGGTTTTCCAGTGAAAAGCGTTGAACAAGAAGTTGAGGGTACTGTGCTAATTTTTTGTGGAAAAAAATTTCATGTTAAAAGATTTGTATTTAATTGCAGCACTCCGCTCCAAAATTTCATTTCAACTAACTTTTCATGTTCAGTATCTTCATGTTACTGCTGAAATCAGTGGTGTGACCCTTTGAAATTTTTGTTTTCGATGCAGTAATATTTCATGTAAAAATGAAGGTTATTTTTCTTTAGTCTTTGTGTGTGTGTGTGTAACAGCAGTAGTGGCTTAGTCAGGGGAAGGGGCACGAGACTTTCATTATCCATGTAGTAAAACTTCATGTGGAAATAAGTTTTTAAAAAGAAATTTTAGTCTTTATGTGTGTGTGACAGCAGTGGCATAACCAGGTGAGAAACACGGAAGTCTTTGTTATCGATGCAATAATACTTCATGTGGAAATAACGTTTTATTTACTTATTTGTTTTAGTCTCATGCGTATTCTCAAGTTTTGTGCCGATTTATCACAAGAGCGAAAAAGGCAAAAGTATAGTATCCTTGAAAAATAGAGGACTTAAAAATTGAAATTTCTTTGCGAGATCAACCTCTTTTCTTTGATTCCTGTCCTATGGTGACAAAATAATCGGCTTTTACCCAAACACGCTACCAGAAAGGGGTTTCGTGGTATCAAGGCATCCTGTGATAAGTGATTTAGGGGGCATAAAACAAGAGCAGGGATGTGCCAGCTGCGCCAAACTGCTCCAAAAGACTGCCAAATGGACTTTTTTACCCCAAAATCGGACAAACTTGTGCCAAAACTACAATTTTGCATTTAATGTTGCAGATGATTTAGCATATTTGGCAGTTTTGCCAGAATATCATCAAGTTTATGCAGTTAGAGCTTGTGTTTATGATTTTTTGGGTTAGTCCCGGTTTTTTGCACATTTCAAAATCCTATTGCATCCACTTTTGAAAAACTTGATTGTTTTAATTTTTTATTTGATTCTGTTCCTTTGACTAGAAAAATTTTGCACTGATCATTATTTTCAACCTTTGTTATCTTTTGTTTTCAGTAGATGAGGACTTGTAAAATCGTCTTCTTGCCACGCCCACTCGAAAATGTCAATCCAGTTGCATCCAAATTGATTTAAGCGAATGCCATCTGTAAAAATTAATATTGTTCACCAGTTTTTAATCTTGGGTTCCTGAAGATTTTATTAGAGCCGCTATATAGATATAGGGATCTTAGATTTTATGACAGAAAATTGATCTCTAGTTTTGTGGTTGAAGACACTTAAGAGAGCAAAAATCTTGGAATTCTAATGCTCTGCTCTGGTAATGAATATGCTGAAATTTCAAGTTTCTCAGATTCGGGCATTTTTTCCATATTCTTAGTCTGTCTTAAAATTTTTATTTATTTATTTTTCTTTTTTCACATTTTTCGTATTTTTTTCAGGTGTGTTTAAAAATCCCTTTTTTTTTTTTTTTTTGACATCATTTCACAAAATTTTTTTTTCATTGTAATTCCATTATTAATTCTATGATACGTGGAGGAGAGATTCGAAGGCTCTCACACTAAAAGAATTTTTTTAATTACAATTACAGTCTTAAAGATGCATTCTAATTATCTTTGGTAATGGTAGGCGCAAAATGGGTTGGAGCACTCCCTCGGAAATTGTTAGAAATTGTAGCTTTAAAAATGCTGTTTTAGACGATTTTTGGTGATGACAAGGGAAGGAGAGATAAGAAGGCCCATCCCAGGAAATTTTTCTAATTTATAGGCTTTAAGACGCATTTCAGACTATTTTTTGGTAAGGTTAGGGTTTGAAAAGATTCGGAGGTCCACTGTGAACGAAAAAAAAAAAAATTATTCGATTTTTTTTCAATTTAAGCTAGGAAAGAGGGTTTTAAAAAACGAATTAAAACTTCCTCCGTGTGGGTTTATGACTCCTCGGCATTGTTATTATATTCATGTTAGACTTCGAGGAGTAATAAGGATTTTTTTAATATTTAGCTCTAAAAAAGGTTTTAAACTATTTTTGAAAATTTCTCAGGGTGACCATGGCCCCCTTCTCATTGTTTTCCTTATTGTTAGACTTTGTATGCATTATAAGAGAATTTTTTTGCATTTTTACTGAAAAAAGGGAATTTTAATTATTTTTGAAATTTTCTCGGAGGGGGCCATGGCCCCCTCCCTGGATCCGCCCATGCTTCAGAATCACTTTTATGCATTGGAATAACAAGACAGTTTTTGTTTCGTTATAAAGGGCAACATAAAATAGTCGTAGATAGACTTAAATTAGGAGTTTTTTTTTTATTTTTTCATTTTGCAATTAGTTATGCATACTAGAAGAACAAAAAAATAAGCTGATATTGACAGTCCTTTTTTATGAAAAAATTGCTTGAACTTGAGAAAGAATGGGTTTTTTTCACTCCTCAAAATCAACCTGTGGGTTTGGGGATAACAATGAAATGCTGGGATAAGAAGCTGTTATATTGCCCTTTAAAACGAAACAAAAACTTTCGTTTTTCTTGGGCGTAGAAAAAATATAAGCTTTTAAAAAAACATTTGTTTTTGATGAAAACTTATGTCATGTAAATATAGCTAATAAAAATCGAAAGGTATTTAATGTGTAAATTATAATTTGTAAACATATTTCAATGAAATTTGGTTAGATGGAATTCTATTAGGTATTTATTCAGTCTGCTTAGCTTTTTTAAAATAGTGTGCGAAAGTTATTAGGGCCCGGAGTTGAAAGGGGCTCGAAAATTTTTAAGCTCCGTAAAACAATATTTTTAAAATGCTTCTTTTATTTCTGGAGAATCAAAAGCTTATATTTATTTCCAATGTAAGTGGGGGCCTAACTTCCAGGCCCGACGAGAGGCCATGTCTGCCTTGTCGGAAAGTAGGGAACCGGACCTTGGGGGGGGGGGGGGGGCGGCGACACTGACGCAAAAAAAGGGAAGAAAGAAAAGGGGGGGGAGAAAACTCAGAGTATAAGAGAAAACGTAAACGTTAAGTAAAATTTACTCTTTAGGTATCTACTGTTGTGGAACTTAAAATAAAGTTAATTGTATAGTAAGCAGTTTTGATTTGTTTATCCCCCCTCCCCTTTTCTTTTATTTCACCCCCCTCCTTTTTTTTCTTATTTTCCTCCTTTCCTTTTCCTCCCCCCCCCTTTTTTGGGGGGGGGGAGGGGCCCGCCTCGACTTTCCGCGGCCCTGCCTACTTCTATGCGCGAAAACCAAAACTTGGATCTATGCAAAAAGTATCATACTATTCCCGCATTCCAAACACTTTATCCTCTTCGCCACACTGCCACGGAGAAAAGGAAATGACCGCACGGGAAACCGGAAAAGGACAGTCAAAAGAGAGGTTTTGACCCTCTTTGAAAGAGAGGTTTGAAAGGTGGGGTTACCCCTTCGCAATGATAGAAGTTTTTTTAAAAAAAGAATAAAGAATGTACAGATACGTAAAAGAAACAAAAAGTTTTCTTCCCTGTAAAATTTGAATAGAAATGCAATCTTAAAATATTATTTAGGAATGTTATAGAATTTGAATTATTAAGGTAACCTTAATAAAGGCCCCTAACATGTATAAAGCAAATAAAAATATTGCATTGTTGAAACCCATGACCCATAGCCAAATCATAGGCGGCTTTGCCAAAGTTCATAGTGGCGACTGCCCCCTCACTTTCAGAAGCAAAGGGGCAAAGAATTGACTTAAATGTGTGTTTTAAATTTTCTCACGTTATTATTTTCATAACATTTAAACTGGAACTTTGAATTGGAAGGAGGGAGCATATTGTGGCCATCTATTCTGATATTCGAGATCCTTTAATGAATGATGACGGTTAAAATCTTCATATATATTATAGCGAATGATCGAGTAACGCTCCTGACGTCATCAACAATGAAACTCCCGCCACGGCGTGATAGTTCGACAATATTTTTTGGTAATGTTTGACATGCAGGGAAATGCTTTATTTTTACAAGGCTAAACTGGATCCGGTCACTTAACTGTTTTACTGGTAAAACTTATTTTAGGAGAGTAAAGAAACGAAAAACTGGTCAACTATTAACGCTATCTACTGGAGTTTAGGGTTCATCCACTGGAGTTAGGGTTAAAATTTCAACTATCAAAATATCACCAAACAGGCAACTGCTTCGTTAAAATTATAAGATTAGAAGCAATTTTCCCCCGTCATACCTTAACGGGTGACTTTCTAGTCTAATATTATAGTCCAATTTTAAAAAAAATTTCAACTTTTAAGAACACGGCCCACCCCCCACCCCATGGCGACCCTTGACATGTTTACATCTCTAATTCATTTTTAAGCTCATAATATCCTTGACGTAAAGCACTGCAAAGTGGAGAGAATGCATGGGCCATCGAAATATGTTCCAAAAGCCGACGAAGAGCCATTTCAGCATAGTCGAAAACTAAAGGCCTGGCCCTTAGAGGACCCTAGTTCAGAATCAGAGAGTTCACATAAGTTTTATGTTGGGAAAGAGATTCAGCGATTACAAGGTGCCCGCCTTGCTCTCCGCGGCCCTGATAGAAGCAGTCAAAACTGAGAGAGATTTAAAGCATTTTGTAATGAAAACTCACATTAGAAAGCAGTTCTATATCTAAATATTTGAGAGGGTAAAAAGCGGAAGAAATGAAACTTCATAAAGAAGCTCAAAAATAGATGGACAACACAAAAAGTGGAAGAAATTGCCTCAATTACCACTTTAGTGTAGAACGTTAAGAATATTTTTACGAGGGCCACAAACGTGTGTTTTTCAAACACATTCAAATATTAGGGTTGAAATTAAAAATTTCATTATGAAAACCCAACTGTTTTCAAAAAAAAAAAAAAACTAAGGGAAGCAGGCCCATTATTTTCAGGAGGAGGCAACGGTGTATATTCACTACATTTTATAAAGAAAAAACAGAAGATTACATAAACAAATGTTCAATAATGTCCTATTTGTTAATGTCCTATGATTTCAAGAACTTCTTGAAATCTAGATGCAACTGACTCACCTGATCAACTAAATGATACACCTCTGGGGGGATTCTTTTTTTTTTTTCAAAATAAATAAAAGAAGATATGGACATAGTTAAGAGAGAGAATGTGGGATGGAATGATATTAAAACTAAATTTCCCTTTTCTTCACTAAATGAATTGTGTTTTTAAACTCAATTTTCGGACAAATCTCCGAACCTCATCGAAAGGGGTCTACAAATGCGTTTTTAAGACTTTAATTTCGAAAACAGTCTGTAAAGATACTTCGAATTTTTCCTTACAACATCATCCAAGTTGATCTAAAAACCAGCAGTGCATATTTGCAACGTTAATAAGTCTTTAGTGCTAGTTCTTTTAAATTTTCCTCCCAATTTCTGGGGCCCCTTAAGGTCCCTAACCTTCCATCCTCCTAACATCGTTTTATTTATTTTGTTGTATATTTTAAAATAACATGTTTTTGCGTCACCAAAAATGTTTAAATCTTATTTTTATTACGATAACTAGAAACATTCTGAGCCAATTAAATACACCGAAAGTGATGTCGTAAGAACCGGGAATTGAACTTAAAGAGCCCAAAGATTCTAAAATCCTTAAAAAAAGAAAAGCTTGAAGAAAATTACAGTTAACTCTCGATAACTCGAAGTCCGAGTGAGCGGCTAAAACGTTCGAGTTATGGAAAGTTTTCGAAACAGTCCAGTTGCGGTGAGCTCACTGGAACAGTCTCGAAAGTTTGAGACCCGATGAAAACTTCGAAATAAACAAATGTTCGAGTTATAACTTTCTTCGAGTTATCGAGATTCTACTGTTCACATATTGACAAGTGTAGACAAAGAAAGTACAGTAGACCCTCGTTTTACGCGGATTTATTTTTCGCGGTTTCGATTATACGCGGTTTAAGATTTGACAGCTTTGTTTTATTTCACGAGGATGAGTTTCGGTTTTACGCGGATGCGGCAATGCAAGCAGCAAGGACGTAGCCAAGGGGTGGGTCCATGGGGTCCGGACCCCCCCCCTTCCCGAAAGACCCCTCTCCTTTTTTCTCAGTTGTTCCATCTCGCATCAACAAAATTTTTCCAAAAGGTAATGAGTTTATAAAACGCAGCATTCTCTCTCCTTAAATATTCCCAGTAATCGGCAATTTTCTCAGCGCTTGAGTCAATTCAAAACACGAGAACCTCGTGCAACAACCGCAGGTTCCCAATTTTCGTCTGCTTTTTGCTGTGTCACCTACTCCGTCCGAAACGGGGAAATGTCCCTTTCGACTTTCAAACCAGCTGGGTCCTGTGACCTTGAAATTCAGCCCCTCTCCTTGGTCCATCAAATTGCCATTGGCAAAGTAAAAACAAGCATTTATTGCCACTTCCGCCGTATCCCACAGTCTCATATTGGCGTGGTTTTCTTTATTTCTTTCTCTTTTCTTTTTGGATTTTCGTGGATTTCGTAGACGCATGTTGTACGAAAGACAGCCAGAGTGAGGTGCGTTCCTGGTGAATCAGTAATTGAATTCCGATTCTTTTCTGTTTTAACACGCAGTTTTTATCTATGTCATACTTATATATCTTAAACAAAATTGTATGCAAAAGAAAATTAAGTTTACCCAAACTAGGTAAGTCGCAGTGCTCCCTTTTAAAGTTTTCTTGATAATACGAGCAATTTTACGTGTTAATGTATTTTTCCATTTAAAAACTAATTTTAGATTCTATGCTAGCAGCGAAAAAAGAAATTCTACACATTTCGTGAGTTTGAGGATGAGAAAAATAATTATTGATTTTTTTTTCATTTTAACTCTATATTTTTGGAGTGGTTCATTTCAGATTCATTTTATATTTTGATAAAAATTTTATTTGAACTTTTAGATTACTTTTAACATCTCTCTCCTGTCTGAGTAACAAATTACGTAGATTTTTTTACTGATGTTTTCCCACCAATATTTAAGCATGATCATGAAACATATTAAATGCCCCCCCCCCCCCCCAAAAAAAAAAAAAAAAAAAAAATTCGTGTTTGAAGGTAAAATAAATAAAATAAATGAATATATAAAACTTGAAGTTGATGTAACAAACTTTTTACGGTATCAAAGTTTTATAGAAAAATTAAATTGAAAATTACTTGAATATTTTACTGTGATTAGTTTATGAAATTACAAGTTCGGTCGTATTAACGCATGTAATAAGTAATTTATTAGAAATTATTACTTTTAAATATTACTGAATTGTGATTCTATGATCCCAAAAGAAAAACAGTTAGTTTTTAATTGACGAAAAAAAAATCTTATTCGATGTTGTTCCATAAAACATATTTGTATTTGCATCATTGGAATACATTTTCTGATTGTTATTCATTGGCTTTGTACTAAGGAGTTATTTAATTAGCATTAAACGAAACAAAAAACAGGCATATGCATTTAACTATAAATTACTAGGTGAAAATTAACACTATTTACTGCGTTACAAGCAAAGAAACAAAAAAGGTGAATACGAGGTAAATGTTTTTGAGCTTTTCTTTTATATATTGCCTTTTTTTAAACACTTATTTTCTTCAAGCTAAAGATATTTAGTATTTCTTGCAATAGAGTGTTTTGCTAACATCGTATTGAAGAAAAAAAAATCATTACCTGCCTCGTAAAATATGATATGTATTGTTGTTAAAATTAACAACATGTTGTTAAAATAAAATTACACAGATGCTTAATTTAATTCATTAGGTATACATTCCATTAATCGGCATGTAAAAGATCCCTTAGGTCGTTTGACTGAATATTCTTGACAAAATTAAATTCCTTTTGCAGTTTCGCATCGAAGAGAGCTCAGGTGTCTCCATCTGGTGGAAACTGGGCATCAAATTTTCCTGTGACATTCACATCCGCGCCTTAATGGTGGCATATGAATGACTGGATGCCATATCGTTGGTTCGCACTTGTACCGCAAAAGGCTAAATCCTCTAACACAGCCCCATTAGAAAGAAAAAAATAATGATAAAAAACGGCAATACGCCTTTTCCGATACTTTCACCGTTTGAGGAATAGTGACTTCACTTGAGAACCCCATTTATTTCTTGCTTCTCTTTTTTTTCCAGCTAACTGAAATCACTGTGTCAGTTGGCTGAAGAAAGAAAAAAAAATATATATCTATATATATATATATATATATATATATATATATAAATGGTTGCATCAAAGGAAGCCTCCGTCCCTCAAAAAGTTAATAGTTTGTTCAAGCTTTTAATTGATGATTAGGAATGATAATTAGAAAACGGATAAGATTGGAAATATTCATTCTATTTCGTGTTATCAAAAAAATATTATAAATGTAAATAAATAAAAACTAATTCAAGCTTTTTAAATGAAACTTTGTTAATATTTTCGTTGAGAGAGTTGTGGGATTTTGCCTGAAATGTTGTTCAAATCGGCAGGGTTACGTATTACGTTATGTAACATTCGTATACATTCGACTCCATAGATATAGATATATTTATCCTCATATAAATAATGACGATGATCGAGTAACCCGCGTGTTTCAACAATGAATTCGCACCACGGCATGATATGTAATTCGATAATATGTTTTGGTAATGCTTAACATGCAAGGAAAGACTTTGTGACAAGGCTGAACTCGATCCGGTAACTTGAACAGTTTTACTGGTAAGACTGTGTCATATCAGAGGAATGAAGAAACGAAAACAATGAACGTTATCTACTGGAGTTTAGGGTTAATCCACTGATGTTAGAGTTAAAATTTCAACTATCAAAATATCACCTAACAGGCAATTGCTTCGTTCAAATGAAGAAGAGTTGAAGCAATTTTCACCCGTCATGTCTTGACGGGTGACTTTCTAGTTTTCAAATAAAATGGCATAAGTACAAATGTACATATTTTGCTGAAATATATTACAAAGCTTTAATATTTTATTAAATTATCGCATGCATTTTCCAAGTAATTTCTAGAACAGTTTTCGTTTTCCGTTTTTCTTTTATTGTGCCCTTTTTATTAATAGAAAATATATCACTTATTTTCAGGAGGACATAGGTTCACCCATATTTGGAAACTTTGTATGTGATAACTTTCAGTTTAATGTTAATTTACCACTTAACATTTAACTTTTTGTTAACTAATTTTAACTAAAGACTCTATTAATTTCAACTATTTAATTAATTTTAGTTAATTATCATATTATAATGATCAGTTTTAATTGGATTTATCTTAGTCTTGTGTAATTATCAGCTACTAATTCTGCTTTAGCATGCCTCCTCTTTTGAAGTTCGTGCAACCTTGGACCCCCCCCTTAACAAAGTTCTAGCTACGTGCCTGCAAGCAGATAAAATTTCCCCCTCTTTCAAAATCGAAAGTCCTAAAGATTGCAGATTGCGCGTAATCAACTGCTTTTTGGCGTGCTAATAATTGAGCTTGGGCCACTTGAGACATTTTGTGCAATTGGTTTCAGAGCTCTCTCCAGAGGTAAGAATATTAAACTCACACAGTTCTGAGCAACTCACTGGAAATAGAGCTTTTAGGGGTGACAAAGGAGACCAAAACGAACGAGGATACCGACGTCGATGGCGCACAACCAAATACGTTCACATAGAAAATTTTGAGCCATTCCTAGACAATAGAAATGATCTTTCTGATTTGTTACTGAAGGAAGATTCTGTCATGGAAATGACGCAAGTGATGCGTTAATGCTCTGCAAAGAATTACAGAGAAAAATTCTTAATGTCTGCCAAAAGACTGTTATAGCCAGCACCTCTTTATAAACAGAACACGAAATTAATTTGTGCTTTCTTTACGCATGTTGTGCATAAAAGTCGATATAAGTTCACATTAAACATATTATGCAATTAGTCATCACAAGAATGAAGTATTTTGTTATCTACGAAACAAAACCCCTATTTTAACACTAGTATTGGGTTTCGATTTACGCGACATTTCCGTGGAACGTAACCCCCGCGTAAAACGAGGGTCTACTGTAACTACTTAAATTGAGAATTTTAGTCTCAAAAATTGTCTAAAACATTGATATTAAAATCCTTAAATGCGCTTTCTGAAAGACTACTTTTTTCGATATTTTAATAAACGGCAGATCTCATAACTTGAAAAGTTTTGTACCTAGTAAACTGTTTTTTTTTTTTAATGAATTATTTTTTTTTTCCTTTTTTGAGCAATCACGATTGCTCTCACTTGACTGTTTTGAATTCCTATGATTTTATTTTCCCCCCGCCTGCCTCTGCAGCACCACCGTCGACCGGCCCCTCCCGTTGCTGCTCCTCTAGCGAAAACCGTCTCCAGGTTGCGTCCATATCCTACACACACAAATACCCACACACACAGACAAACACACACGCATACATACACACATGCCTACACACACACACACTCATTTAGGACACAGACACAAACACACGCATACATACAGACACCCCCCAATACACACACATACACTCATGCCTGCACACAGACACAAACACCCACATATACATACACTCACACATATCCACACACTCATGTCTGGACAGAAACACACACGCCTATATACACACTATCGTGATTGCGAAAAACATAATTTGAATTCAAAATGTCAAAATTCAAATTAATTACTTTTTTTATGAGCAATCACATTGCTTATTGTTCTCATTTGACTGCTTTGAATTCTTATGATTTTATTTTTCCCCCGCCTCCCTCTGCAGCACCACCGTCAACATGCCTCACGATGCTGCTCCTCTAGCGAAAATTGTCTCCAGGTTGCGTCCATATAATACACACACACGCATACATACACGCACACATACACGCATACATACACGCGCGCACACACACGCACACATACACACACAGGCATACACACACGCACACATACACACACGCATTCACACACAACTATACACACACACACACCTACACACACATACCCACGCACTCATGCCCGCACACAGACACAAACACACACGCCCTCATACACATCCACACACTCGTGATTGCGAAAAACATAGTTTGAATTTCAGACATAAAAATTCAAATTAATTTTTCAATTTTATTTTTTGAGCAGTCACATTGTTTATTGTTTTCATTTGACCGTTTTTGGCGTCCTTTGATTTTATTCCCCCCCCCCCCCCGCCTCCCTCTGCTGCACCACCGTCGACCGGCCTCACGATGCTGATGCTCTAATAGCGAAAGCCGTCTCCGGGTTGCATCCATATCCTACACACACGCGCATACATACACAACTACACACATCAGTGGCGGATGGGACAGCATGAACCGGCCCAGGCATTTACAGGCCAGTCGGCCCCTTAAGACTTGCTCCTTGAAGAGGAGACGCTCCCCCCTCGCCCTTTAGTTTTTTTTTTTTTTTTTTTTTTCTTTTTTCAGATTAAAAGATAGAGCGGATGATTCATCTTCTAGTTTTAGAAGGGAGTCACCATTAGAATTTGAGGATTCAAATTAGGAGAACTGCGTTTACGAATACGGAGAAAAATAATCAATAATACGAACACCTGCATAGTAAAAAGTGCAATATTCGTGCTGATGATGGGGGGTTCGGGGGCACTCCCCTGGAAAATTTTTGAAATTATAGCTTCAAAAACGTATTGTTACATTATTTTTAGATGACCTTGGGTGATATTTGTGGGAGGGAGTTTTGGAGGATTCCCCCAAAACTTTTTCAAAATCAGAGCTCTAAAACGTATGTGTAAGCAATGTTTGGAAACAGTGGGGAGAAAGGAGGGCGTTCAGGAATTCTTTCTAGGCAAAATCTCTCAATTGAAGTTCCCGATGCGCCCCAATTTAGGTGACAATTGACACTCTTTGGAGGGGGGGAGGGTGATGTTTTTTGAAACTGAAGTTCTTCAATAAGTTTGTTACCGATAGATATCCCCCCCCCCCAAGTATCTCAAAGTCTTACGTGCAATAATGGTTGTGTGTGTGTGTGTGATGGGGAACTTTTCACGCGATATCGCGTGAAAAGAGAATATATTTTCTATGAACATCTTTAAACTATCTTTGACAATGTCAATGATAATAAAGATCCGATTCCCCCCCCCCCCCTCCGGGAATTTTTTAAAATTAGTTGTCTTAAAAATGCATTCTAGATGATCTTAGGTAATGTAAGGGAAATAGACTCGAGGGTATTCTCCAGGAATTGTTTCGTTACTGAAATCTAAAGAAAAAGATTGTAGATCTTCCTTAATAAGGTAAAAGGGGACCGACAATTCTTGGAAATTGAAGCTAAAATACGTTATTTTCGTCGGCTTTCAATGACGTGAGGCGACGGGCGAGCGTGTTAGACGCGAAAAAGTTTCAAAGTTAGCTTTTAAAACGCAGTTTTTGACGAACTTTGGTAATTTTAGTCGGTAAAGATGTTCTGGGACCTTCCTTTGGTAATTTTTCGAAATTTGAATTCTAAAACACAGTCGTAGATGATATTCACTGATGTTATCGAGGGCTTTTCTTAGAAATCTTTTCGGAATTGAAGCCCTAAAAATGAAATTTCAGACCATCTTTGGTGATACAAGGGGGAGGAGAGATTCGATGACCTCTGAATATTTTCTAAATTGTTGTCCTAAAAAGGAAATTTTAAATTATCCTTAAAGATGGGGTGGAGGTGCTTCTGCAGGATTTGGGTGATCACTCTCCTGGAAGCTTTTCGAATTTTGAGTCCTAAATACAAGATGTAGGCCATTTTTGGTAACGATAGGCAATAGGAGATGGGACTGGGTTCTGATTTAGAAACTTTCCCTGCACTCTTTCAAAATAAAAGTTTTAAAACTCGTTTGTAATCTACCTTGGAGGTGTAAAATGAATGGTAGGGTTCGAGGATCTTTCTCCCTTCCACATTCTTTGCTGACTCCCTATCATTTTATTAAATTCTTGGTACAATTGTTATGGAAAAAACTCCTCGCAGTATTTCTTTTCCAAAACCATTTTAGTTCTTTGGTTTTTTCATAGTGAAATTTTCAATTTCCAACCTGTTGTTTGAATTTGTTTGAAATTAAAGTGTTTGCGATTCGTTAAAATAATCTTTTAACATTTTGGGCTGATGTGGTACTTTTCAGTGACACCGTAGGTCTTCTCCCAACTTTATTTTACTTTAAATATCCACCAGCTGGAATATCTTAATAAAGTTTTATTGTATTTTCGATTTATGCATTCAAAAGCTTGGTATTCATCACAATATTTTAAATCTCCTACTGCACTTTAACTTTTTTTTTTCTGTTTAACGCATGCTCCTATGAAACCGCCATAATTATTAATCTATTAATTTATTGTACTAAGTTGAAACATGTCATAGGTTTGAACTACGTACTGAATACTTTTTTCGTTGAAAAAAAATTTCTTAATCTGTCAGAATGTCCCGAAAAATTTCAACTGCTTTTATTTAGGTAAATTATAATAAAGAACCGTGGATGTTCCTAAATAATATTCAAAGGTTTAATTGGTTAATATTCAAGGGTTGCATTTTCTTTCAAAATTTTTCTGAAAAAATACTTTTTGTTACGGGAATTCCACTTGATATTATGTTACTACTTTTTTTTTTTAATACTGAGAATGTTTTCTTTATTTTTGAGCAATCACGATTGCTTATTGTTCTCACTTGACCGTCCTTGATGTTCCGGTTCCTTTTTCAGCTTGGAACAGGGCCTCTGCAGCACCACCGCCGGCCGTCCTCCAGGCGCGGCTGTCCCCCGGTCCTGAGCTTTTCCTGGTCGGAGGCTTCCATGTCCTACACACACACACACACAAACACCTACACGCACACGCGCGTACACAACATTCACTCACGCACATGCATACATACACTTACGCACACACGCACCCACACACATGCGCCTACACAAACACACACGCTCGTGATTGCGAAAAACATAGTTTGAATTCAAGATGCCAAAATTTCAAATTAGTTTTTTTTTTAATTTTGTTCATCCCTAAATTAAAATTGGCAGCTTCAGTTCTACGCCTCCCCTGGCGACGACCCTCTGCCTTTACATGTTCATTGTCCCCTACAGACTATTATTACAGGCAGCTGTTAGGGTAGTAGAAGGTCCTGGAGAGTTATGCAACAAAGTTACCTTATCGGCCAACCGTTGAATTTACAGACACACAGTAAAATATCTGATTGCTCACAGCATAAGTTTGCGGAGTTTTTTTTTTTTTTTTGAATTTTGTAACCATTACTTTTCTAGCAGCGACTTTCTTATAAGTCGTTTAGAAATATACCGGGTTATTATGAAATTTTCAGAGATATTTATTTATTTATTTTTTTTAATTAGGAAAAAAGGAAAGAAAAGAAATATCATTTTTTTTTGTACTATTTAATTGAAAGATTCAATGCGGCCCCAACAGAGGCGGTCCAAAGGGCATTTGCCCGGCTGCCCGCCGGGCCCATCCGCCACTGACACACACACACACAGACACAAACATATACGCCTACATACACGTGATTGCGAAAAACATAATTTGAATTTCAAATGTCAAAATTCAAATAATTTTTTTTTCCCATAATGTTTCTCAAATTGCTACCTCTCACTCAGAATGCGCTAAATCCATTTTGAATCCCGCTTCCGCGTGATGAGGACTTTGGTTTCCATGGTATAACATTGGTTATGTTTCCTTTTGCTGAAGTCCAGCCTTTAGAAGGTTTTAGCATGTGCTATTTTTAAAAATGGCAACAGCTCTGTACAGATTTTTCTCGCCGCCATTATTGTGTAATCAAGAGCGAAACGTGGTTAGCTGAAGTATCCACCGTAAATTAATTAAACATGGGTCGTATGCACGCTCCCGGGTAATGTATAATATTCAAAATTATTTTCTATTTATTAAAATGACGAAATTCTAATTCATATTTCTGTGTAGATTTATATATACCACGTAGCAATTAACGCTTTTAGGTTTATCAGTGGATTTCCGATGCTCAACTCTGAATGTATTTACATATAACTTTTACTGTACGTTTTCTCCAGCCCTTTTTTTTTCAATAACAATTTGTCATCACTTTAATCTGTCTTTTGAAGATCTTTTTATTCGACAGAAATAAAAAGTTATTTTGTTTTTACTAATACAAACTCCAGTGATTTGTCACGCTTCATTAGCGGTAAGAAATCAGCCTGCCATACATTTTTCTTGAGATTTTGCTTTTGTAAAAGATTTCATAAAAATTTGCCTTTATAGAAGACAATTTATTGCAATTCGACCAGAGTGGTAAGAGTAAGTGTCCTGATTTTGCATTTACACACCCAAATCGATTCTTATGGTTCAACTTTGCAGCCCCCTTTCATTATTATTTTATTTATTTATTTATTATTATTTTTTTGAAAATTGTAATCCTTATAGCAAATTTACAAAATTTCGCATTTTATTCAGTGAAAATGAAAAAGAAAAAATATTACATCTTAGAAAATTTTGACATACTCTTTGAACTTATGTGCTTATGATAAGGTGATCTGTTAACAAATGAGGAAATAGAAACACTTTTCTGGTCTTCTCATCTTATCATGGGTGGTAGTTGTAATAAAACATCAATTTAAAATGCATGTCTACATAATATATGTGCAAGTTCAGATATCTCGTAGTCAGGATAAACTATTTAGTTAAATATGACTAATGATCGTATTCAAATATGTAAAACATTAGTAGCATGTGGCAGGAGGCAAGTTTTCCATTTTAGACTCTTCTGTCTGTTAAAGTTTAGATGAATTACTTTTTTTTATTTCACTTGTATTTTGTCATATCAAAGCAAATACTGCTACTTGTAATGTAGTGAGAATTTGTTCTAATTTTACATCTTTTTGAAGTAGAAAATAAGTTAATATCCATGCATAAAGTGGATTCAATTCATTTACTTAAAAATGAAATTTGGGACTCCTTTCCTCTCTCTCTTTTTTTTTATAAATTCTCTCTAGAGGATTTTTGCAAGTAGGTATGAAGTCGATCCTACTAGAGCAGTGGTGCTTAACCTGTAGCCTGTGTGCCTCAGTGACCCATTAAGTTGATCCATGTGGCCTATTGTAATGGTCAATGTTGTGAATCGAAAACTATGTACTGGAAACATTCAGAACAAATAAATGTTTCATTGAATATTCAGAATGATAATAGCAAGTTTGCAGCCAAGTAGTTAAAAACTGTTTTCTAAAAAGCTGGAGGAGCTTTTAATTTCTAAAAGAAGTATGTAATGATAACAACAATTCTTAATTAGTAATTTCCTTTCCTTTTCCATGTTTTTATGTTATTTTGGAGATTAAGTAATCCTTAGTCTTTAGTTACGTGTTCTAGCCCTATCTTACAATGAGGTGCAACCTTTTGGTAAGAGAAAGTTGATCAACACTGTCCTTTACTACAGTCAAACTTCGTTAAACTGCCCCCAACAAACCCCCATCTTCTTAGTTCGCCAAGAAAGGCAGTGAAAAAAACGTTCTGTATAGGAAGGCAAAACAAATTTCCTCCTCAAACCACCACCCCGCTTTCAGCCAACCGCCATTGATTTTCAACAGAAACTGCTTACTTGGTATGATAACATTACTGTTTAAACTGCTATTGTGATCTTGACAGACCATGGCAAACAATTCAAGAGTTACGGTACATGGGGAGGCACAAAAGGAAATCTTTGAAATGTCACACGCACCTGGCACTTAGCCCTTTGCAAATCCACTTAGATTGGCCACTCCACAAGGTACACCAGGTATTAGTGTCCAGCTTCCTTATCTCTTTTTCTATTCAATCCGCCCCCTGTAGCACTCAGTCCCCAAGGAGCATTGTTTCCAAAACATTTACACTTAACTTGATCTTATCAGCCTTCCCACACTTTTCAACCTTTTCATTTTGACATTTCACTACTCAGCTTTGAAATCATTCATTCTTTACCCCTTTTCTGTTCTGGTCCAGGAGGCGGGGGAAGAGCTTAAGCTATAATTGACATCGTATGCACACTTCAGCAAACGGCAGTTCGTAGCACAATTCTGCGACATTGTCTTCTTTTGCTTTGTTCTGCAAAAATTTCGACAGCAATCTTAAACCTGCATGAGAAAAACTCTATTTTGGGTGTTTCAGAATAAAATAAATCTGCGAGCCATAAATTTATAGCTAATAATTTGTCAACTTCTGGGAGAGAAAAGTAACCATCAGTGACATAATCAGGGTGGCGACAGATCAGGGAAAAGTCGGGGAACTTTATTAATCAGGGAAAAGTCGGGGACATATCAGGGAATTTTGAAAAAATAACAAAAAAATCAGGAAAAATTGATTTTATGAAGAAACAAAATTTTTTTTTGCTTTACAAAATTAAGTACTCTAATTCCCTACTCATTTTCTGCCAATTATCTGTTCAAAAAAAAATTAATTAATGAGGTGCGATTGTACACTGCCGCATATTTGTGCATCTTTTTTCCTCAACGACAAAGTATTGAGTCTTACTGATTAACCACAGGATGTACTTCCGGTGAATTCCAGCTAACATGAAACCAAGAGGTCAGAAAATCAATTTAAACAAACCCCTAAGAGTTATATATCATTGGAAAGCTTATAACCCCTAGAGCAAGAATCTAGTGTTGCTTTTTTCTCATATTAGGTTTATTAAGTGGAGGAAGAGATGGTAAAATGTCTATTTTTTGTGTTTTTTGGCAAGTAAAATGATCATTTTTGTACCTTATTAGTAATGCAAATTATGATTCTAAATTTAAATGGAGTAAATTCAATATTGATATAAAAACTATAAAAGTAAAATAAAACCATGTTTGGGTTTGTTTTGAACATAAATAGTCTAATTAGGGACATAATTACAACATCATGTATTATATGTAACGTCCGTTACAAAAAGGTAAATAAATTCTCCTCACATTGTGAAACATTTTTTAAAAAGTTTTGTTCTTAATTATTTTCTTCATTTTTAGGTTGAAGAAACTATAATTCCCAAAATTTATATGATTATAATAAAAACCATGCAGAAACAGGCGTGTAACGGACGTTACATAGGTTTGTAACGGACGTTACAACTTGAATGTAACATCCGTTACACATTTTTAAATGCAATTATAAAAATGTATTCAACATATCAAACAATTCATAAAGTCCATGGTTGCCAACATGTAGCCAGGGTTGGACTGGATCCTGAAAAAGGCACATGCCAATGGGGGAGGGGGGTATAGACAATCATTTTTGGGGAGCGAATGGCTAATGACAAATTAACATAAAAAACGAAATATATATATATATATATAGAGAGAGAGAGAGATTTGAGGTACGCCTAATTTTTTAAATCCTGATTAAGGGGGTTGTAATTAGAAGTGTTTCAAGTAAAAAGAATGTGGAAAAAAAGAATTTTTACCAGTATTTTGGTTTTACTCAAATTGTTCACCGATTGATTCATTTGTGTACTCAAACTATTTCTAACAATCATTTAGATCCTCAATGGTACTTTTTTTCCTTGTAAGAAAATATGCAATATCAAGATGGCATCTCTTTTTACCAGTTTTCGTATCAAATGTGATGAAATAAGCAGAGAGAAAGATCATTAGAAAGATTAAAATTGTAAATACAGTTTGAAGAAAAATAGTGACGTACTCAATATTTGATTAAGCGGTTTAATTTTCTTTCATAAATAACGTGCTAAGGGGCTCTAAGCCTTAGCTAAATTTTGTAAAATTTTATTTCTGAAAACAGCTTGCGATGATCTTTGATGATATTAGGCAGGGGAAGAGAATTTCGGAGGCTCTTATCCGGAATTTTTTTTAAACTGAAGTCTTTTAAATCATGATGGTTGGCCATCTTTGGTAGATTCAAGGACACAAATTTGTGATCTCTTCCTCAAGCACTTCTTGATATTGAAACACCAAAAACAAGATTTTAGACAATTTTAAATATGATGCCATGGGAAGGGAGGTGTGAGAGCTCTCCCCAATCACATCTTTAGAATTGAAACTCTAAAAACGCAATTGTAGGGACCATCTTTGAGGTAGGAAAAGGACAACGTTCAAAATTCTCTCTCCCTGGAAATGATTTTACATTGAAATTCTGACCCAATTTTCGACTATTTCTTTGTAATGTTGGTTGTCAATGCTTAAAAACTCTGGTGACAAGGCTTGAAGAGTAGTGAAACTTAGTACCATCCATGAATCTAATCACATTGACTCAAGTTTGAAGGTTAGGAGATTGTTCCGTCCTTTCAAAGATGGAGAAATTCAAAACTACTGACCAGCAGGGACAGATTAAGAGGGGGTCCATGTCCCCCTCCCTCCAAACCTTATGAGCTTTGGAATTTTTTTCGGAAAGGAAAAAATGTTTAAAAAAATGACGAAAACTTAAAAAAATAGTGAATCTTATCAGATGTGTTTTACTTTAAATAAATTTAACTCCTAGTCAGAGCAGAATTATTTCCTTTCCCTTGAAACAGAAAAATTTATCTTTATTTTTTAAATGTTCAGACATTTTTTCATGACATCATTTAAAGGCTCATTCAACTCAACTTCTGACCGGATGTAGTAACTCGGGCCATGCATAGGGGGTAGATCAATGGTTCAGATTGTGTCATTGATTTTTTGGGGGGGAGGGTATTATCTATTTTTGGTTTGGGCTCTCTTGGGAGGATGGACACCTGTGAGAATTGAGCTAATTTGAGAATGCTGCTCCCCCAAATGATCCGGCTAAATCCGCCACTGTGCCAAACATCGGAAACATTTATATTATAAGAATTATATTAATAACAGTTGTTTCGAATGGTGAGATATATCCTGGCTAATTCCAAGAAATAATTGAGGGTACAGACCGGGAACTTTTCTACACTGGTCTGAAAAGAGCTTCAAATGAGCAGAAAAAAACCGATACAGAATGGTATAAGGTAAATCAAGTTTTCCGTAAAAATCAGCGCTCCAGTGAAGCTAGTTTCAGCTCAAGGGTTATTTTCATTTAAGGTGAATAAAATGCAAATATGTTTTTGAATTCATGAAATGCAAACATTCTTTTTAGTGAAGTAAATGTCACAAAATTATTGTGCGCAAAAGTGTTTGTCGAAAGTATTTTTTTTAATAGCATAATTAAGTTATAGGTTTAACATTTTACAATTATTGTATGAAATGATTGACTATGACTGTGTGATTTTATTATATGGTCTATAAGAAGTTAAGGTATCACCTTTCAACTATTAATTTGTCATTCAATACATGCATACAATATGTCCGTGTCATACAGTGTAACATCCGTTACAGCCCGTAACGTCCGTTACAGAGATTTTAAAAAATTTTATCACAAAAGAGAACAACTGAATTTTAATACCAAGGTTCTGATAAATTAGAGGCATGTTTTGTAAAGTTAATCAAAAAGATTTGAACAAATTTACATAATCGATTCACAGACTTTTTAATATGATCATGCCATAGCACAAATGATGTTCCACTTTATGTAACGTCCGTTACAGTTAAATATTATTTATTTTTTGCAGCTTAAATACAAAAATAAATTTTGAAACCTGGTCAAAGTAATCTTCAGTCTTGGTTTTATCAAGAAAAAATAACTTGCTCCTATTTGGAAGCATTTATATGCATCTCATAATCTTTTTATAAATGATTTTGTGCGTAATGTAACGTCCGTTACAACGGAATTCACCTTCCTAAGATTGTTTCTATGTCTGTTAGGTTTTTATTTTACCTATCTTGAAATTTCCTTTTACGCTTTCAATGCTACGTAAAATAAACAACCATACAGGCAAAGAGGGAGCCTTCATTAATGCCTTAGCTCCTTTGCCTTTATTCCATTGTCTTGCAGTAATTAGCGTACTGTAATCACGATTTCAAGAAGAAATCTTTGGTTTTTGAATTAATACCATGAAAGCTTAAAAGTTATTACTTCTTCGCGTTTTTAATTTAATTGCTAAAGTTGAACTTTCAATTTAAAAAAAACTTTGTTTTTTGCCGTTATACTATTTGTTGTCACCGCAGATTGTAAAGGTTTTCTTTTCTTCAGACTTAAGTGATTCTATTTTATAACCAAGTTGTATTCTTCTTTTATATATTTTAAAATTAACTAATTTCTTTTTTTTTTTGCTTTTTTTTTCTTGCATTTCAAAGTTGTTTGTTACAAAAGCAATCTAAGAATTTTTTTCGTTACATACTGAAATCATTTTGAAATAGAATTAACTTGTGTACTTAAGCAAATATCTTTATTTTTTTATTGTTAAAATGCTGTATTCATTCATTAAAACCTATGTTCTTGATTAGAAAAAAGCTCCCTATGAATGGATGTCAAATGGTTTCATCTGTTTTGCATAAATATGTCAATTAGTTATATAAGAATAACTACATTACTTCTATTCTTTCACTATTGCTTGTTATTCTAGCAACAATTATTATACTGTTTGAAAACTTAGTTCAAAATAATTTCGATTACTTTTTAGTTCTATCATAAATGCACATATGTTTTTAAGAGTAATTTTAATAGTTTCTTAAAATTCTTATTCTAAGTGGTTTCTGGAAGTAAGGTTTTTTTTTTAAATTTCTATAATTTTTCCATGTATAAAAAATTAATATACTGTTTTGTAGGTCCCCCCCCCCCCAAAAAAAAATGTCTTGTTTTTTTTTTTACCATTTTATTAAAAAAGTAGCATCTTTTTAAAATATATCTTTTGTTCAACAACTTTACACAACTTAAAACGTTTAAAATACTGCATTTTATACAAACATACAATGAATTTCAAGTAGAGCAAAGAAACAAAACCATTATCGTTGGTAACGTAAATCAGGAAAATTTAGTGAACTTAATCAGGGAAAAGTCAGGGAACTTTTTTTCACAATTCCTGTCGCCACCCTGATACTGCAAAAAAAAAAAAAAAAAAAAAAAAAAAATCCCTTTTTTTCTTTTTTTTTTTCAAAGTTCATGCTTTTGAATTTCTTTTTATGAAGACATGCATTTGTACAGGATTTAAAGAAATTCGTTAAACCGCCACCCTCGACTTCCACCAACTTTCAGCCATCACTTAGGTTGCTGGTTTAACGAGGTTCAGCTGTATATTATTTTTATTCATTTGTTGTGTTAAGCGAACTCAGATAATGTAGGCAAATGCTAATTGCAGATAATTTTCGAATTGTTCTCACAGTTTTGAAATTTTCTTTAAAAATAAATGATTTTCTTTTTTATTTGTCCAGTTCTGCAACATGTCTTGATTTTGTTGTTTGTGCGGGAATTGCTTGTTACAAGTGAAACTGAATTATTTATTAATTGTTATAAATTAACAACCAAGCTGGTAGGCTTTGAGTTCGGAAACGATTACATTTTCTAGGTCTGATGTTATAGTGATTTTAATTTATTTGTGTTATAATTGAAATGTATTTTCATAGTTACTAATTTTCTAATTATGTTTTTTCAATCTAGCAAGGGTATTTCCCAGTCATCATTACCATACAGAAGAAGTGTTCCATATGTAAGTTTTATCATTAATTTTATTAATAAATATAATTACAGCATTTTGAACTAAAGATTAAAACATTGTTATTTTCCCCCATGTGTAGTGGCTTAAACTGTCTTCTGATGATGTGACTGAACAACTTTGTAAGCTAGCAAAAAAAGGTCTTACACCTTCTCAAATTGGTATGTACTTTTTGTTTTAGCCATGATTTATTAGTAATATAAATACCCTCATTACCAATAACATTTTGCCATCTAATGTGCCAACTTTCAACTGTATTGGTTGTGGAGCAAAATATTAAAAGACAGCTTTTTTGGGTATCTCAATATTTAAAGGTTTTCTCACATTATAAAATGTTGTAGCTATAGAAATAAACAGGGTTCATATGCTCCGGAAAACCTGGAAGTCTGGGGAAAATGACTCAAAAATGTCAGAGAATTTTGCCCCCAAAAGTATTTTTTCCTATTACAGTCGACGCTCAATATAACGACCACACATAAAGACCGTCCCATTATAACGACCAGTGGTAGAAGTCCCAACTTTTTTCCTATAAACTCTATGTTAATTTGCTTTCGTTATAACGACCGTTCTGTATCGACTAATCCAATACAGCGACCGAATCAGCGGACGCTATTTCTTGTGTTCTTTCCAATAAAACAAATTTGTAGCTTAAAATGACATTGATTATTGTTTACGGACATCTGCCTGCAGTTTTTAATGTCAAATCCAACTTTAAGTGGTTTGGGGTTCACCACAGCTAGCACAGAAAAAATAATGGGAGGAAAAATCGAGAAAATTCCAGATTCCTAAGAAAAGGGAGTTGACAGATGTATTGGTAGTTTGGTGTTTGAATCTAGTATTTTTGAAGATTTGGGGTTCTCGAGGGACTTTTAAATGTTTCTTTGGAAACAGGGTTGGCTTTCTGCCGGCAGAAACTGGTTTCTGCCCTGCCGGTGGCAGAAACTGGTTATAACCGGTAAAAACCGGCAGAAACTGGCAAAAATTAAAAAGTATCTTTATTAATTCAGGCAATTACAAAATGATATTTGTTTAAGTAAACTAAAAAATGTAATTCTATTTCATCATTGTAAAAAATAAAACGCATTGCCCTTGATTTAGTTTGATCAGAAAGAGAACTGTTTAACTGCAGATGCTCGTAACACATTTGGATTAATCTAAAGGACGAGAATCTTTAGGGTACTTAAGAAAAAGAAGTGACATACAGATTTAAATAGGCAGTTACTGGTTGTCACTTGGTAGCTTATACGCGTCATCTAAAATGCTTGGGATTGAAATTATCATGTGCTCAAGAAGAAAATGCCAGAATTTTTCTTGCTGACAGTAACCTCGATTTTATACCTAATATCACAGCTTTACAAAACAAATTTACCCTATTTCCCAAAACTTTTTTTCCAGTCAAGTTTTAAAACCACCCCAGTTACTACATAATGGACCAGTTTAAAAAATATATACAGTGGCTCCCAAAAGTCTTCGTACACCTACGACTTTCAACGAAATAGGCCCCAAATCATTGGTTAGAATTAATATTTCGGAATAGGTATTTAATTATAAGATCTATGATCAATTTTTAACAAAACTGCATGAAAAGTTTTTAAAAAATATTAAAACTTAATTTTTAAAAAATCAAAAACCGAAAAGTGCCGGAAATTTTCTCACAAAAGTCTTCGTACACTTTATAAAATGGCTATATAATATTGAATAATCTAACTTTTGATTAAGTTATTAATTAGTAGAATATCATACAGTATTCATAGCACCTTTTAAACGTCTGGGAATAGATTTCATTCTTTTTCTTTCTTTTTTTAGCGTAATTTCTGAGTAAGTGTTCTACCACACTTCAAGTATTATTATTTCTAGCTCTATTTTCGTTTTAAAGCCCTATTTTCGTAATCTAACCTCCAGATATCTCTAAATACGTTACATTAAGTTCAAATCTGGAGATTGAGGGGGTATTTGATAAACTTTAGGACAATTTTCGAGGCACTAGACGCAAACGTTGAAAACCGTGTGATTCTTATCGTTATTTTGATAAAAAACAAAGTTGTTTCCAATAACCAAATTTTTGGCTAAGAGTTCAAAATTGGTTTTTAAAATATTTAAAGGAACAGCTTGGTTCATTATTTCATCAAAAAATTACAAACTACCAAGTCCTGATGCTGATATGCACCCTCACACTAAAACACCTTCACCGTCCTGATTAACTGATCCAACTAAGTTCTTAAGATTAAGTTCCTAATTTTTTCTTCTACTTACAGTTATACAACAATTTAACCAAAAATGTTGAATTAATTCTTATCTGTAAGTAAGACATGATTCTAAACTGTTTTTAGCTTACTTACCATTGATTTTGGGACGAAAAGCGTAAGCTTTCTGTTTTTCGCACGAACACGAAAATTTCTGCAGGAAGAGGTCCCATTTAATCCAGCTAATCAAAGAACTTGGCGAATAATTTTAGGTGAAAATTAAATGTAAAGTGTTTCATTTAACTCTGCAGAAACTTTTACAGTACTCAAATGTGTATTTTACATAATTTTTTTAACTTTAAATCTACGATCATGTTTTGTCAACTTTGCCGGTTGACCTTTTCTTACCTTGTTTTCGGTCCGATTCCTTTCTTTAAAGCATTTTATCAAGCACTTTACTATACAAACAAATAAATTAACTATTTTAGATACATTTCAAACCAATTTACCACTACTGTGGGGGAAAAAATTCAAATTTTGAATGGCACTTGCGGTTTTTTACGAATACCAGCCATTTTACAGTAATAAGCAATATATTAAGGAATAAATAAACAAAAAGTTAAAGCCAAATGACTTATAAGAGCCAACACTATGCAAAAATATTAATAAAACGGCATATGATAACTTTAATCATGAATTTATTCGAAAATACTTGAGTGTACGATGACTTTTGTGACGTGTTATTTCTCTGTCTCTTTGTTTTCTCACCCATTACAAAAAGAAGATCCGTCAATATTTTGTAAAAACCTATGAGTTATATTTAGAATGACATAGGAATGATGTAAAAAAATATTGGACTTTATATTCGAATTCAGTTTTGAATTATTTTGGTTTTACTAAAAAATTTCAAAGTTTACGAACACTTTTGGGAGCCACTGTACAATTGATGAAAGTTTCATGAATCTTTGCTGGATCCTTGATGGCATTGCCATCTAGTTCTTCTGTTGCGAGAGTATTCTTTAATTTCTCCTCTATTCATAAGAAATCATTTACATTTTCAATCCACCTTTTCTTAGAGACAGCTGCAGAGTGCAAAAAACATAATGTTTGATTTTTAATAATATTGTAATTAAATTGTGCTTTGGGAGGGGGCGGGCTTACATTTCATTAATTTCATTATTTTCCGTGCTAAATTCTTATTGGGTATCAAAGATTTCTTTTATGTCATTTTTTGAGTTTTTGCCAGTTTCTGCCACAAATGTGGCAGAAAGGGGTTTTTGCCATGCCGGTTTTAACCGGTTTCTACCAGTGGTTTTAACCACCTCGGCAGAAACTTGCCAACCCTGTTTGGAAAGCAAGAGAAACACAATTTATCACCTATATTTTGAAACAGAAAATAATGTTTTGTAAAAATCATGTCTGCTAAAAAGGCAGACCTCTGTTTCTGGTTTTTATCTTCAGAAATTGTTGTGGTAGTAGTAGTAATAGATCTGAAAGTGTGTAACATTTTCCTCCCTATATTTTCTACTTTAAAACTTGTTTAATATTCTGTCATAATATTTTGCACCCTACTTTTCTAAAAATTCCTATGATAAAAAACATTTGGGCATGCATGATGACGGTGTACATTTTTTAAATTTATACCTCTTATAACGACCACTCGTTATAAAGACCTTTTTCTCTGGGATGGAGATGGTCGTTATATCGAGCGTCGACTGTATTTCCAATCCACCTTTTTATTGATGTTTTCTGAAATTATTTTAGCCAAATAGGCACTGGCAATTAAAAACTGCACTCGAAATGTGCGTATGTTTCACAACTAAAAAACCTTCCAATAGCTAAGATCTTCTAACGCTACAAGTGGGAATCACAAGTATTATATAGCAGTGGCAGACCTGTAAATTAGCCCTTTTTTTGAATATTTCTCCCGGTTTTACGTTCAGGTATCAATTTCTCTCGTTTTTGGTTAGGAGTTTGGTGTGTCGGCCATTCTGAGATCCTTCAGCACCACTGATCTATTGTGTGCATGTGGAAAATAGGCTTGTGCAATGTTAGTGCAGGCATCGCAGCGTTCCTATATTCCTATATTTTCCTATATTTCTGAAAAAGGTTCCTATTTTCCTATAATTCCTATATTTTCCTATATTTTCAGTTTCTGCTTCCTTTTTTTTTTTTTTTACTTTTCCCCCGCCTTTTTGCTACTGCATTTCCGCGAGCGACGCGCAGACGCCATTTTATCTAAGCAGGGCTCCCAAATGGTCCGCTTTTCCCGCCAAAGTTCGTTTTTTATGGTAAAGTCCGCTTTAGACCGCTTTTTAACATTTCAGTCTGATTAGTCCGCTTTTACATAGTTTTTACTTAAATATCACATTTTAAAAGTTTTTTCATTTCGTTAAAAGTTACTGTACACCCAAACACGCCGCCGCAGCGCGTGTTAAACCAAGTTCGTACGCCCATTAAAAAAACCTTGAAAGGTTATTGGAAAAAAAAGGTCTTTTTTTTTTCAAGTGCTTGAAAACCTTGAAAATGTATGAAAAGTTTCTTTATTGCTTGAATTCTTTCAAAAATCATTGGATTGTGTTTCAATAGTGCAATTTTCTGAACATATATATATATTCGGTTTGATTTATCGCGAAAAATTGCTTTCGTGTTTAAGGTTTCAATCCCTTTGCATCTTGTTAATATTTTGATGTTTTTACAATCCAAAGTGATTTTGACATGACCTTAGCTTAGCTTATTTTTCGTTTAATTTCAATAATTAACGAAGGAATTATTTTGGAAACTATGGCAACATTGAACTTACTCGGATTTCGCGGAAAAATGCTTCTCGCGTTTGAAATTTCAATCCTTTTGCATCTTGTAAATATTTTGATGTGTTCCACAATTGGAAGTTATTTTAACATATGCGACCTTAGTTTAGTTTATTTTTCGTTTAATTTTGGTAATTAAAGAAGGGAAAAATTTGGAAACCATGACAACATTGAACTTATTTGTACTTCGCGGAAAATTGCATCTCGCGTTTGAAATTTCAATCCTTTTGCATCTTGTGAACATTTTGATGTTTTTGACAATTGGGAGTTATTTTGACATATACTGATATAGATTAGCTTATTTTTCATTTAATTTCAATAATTAACGGAGGAATTATTTTGGAAGCCATGGCAACATTGTACTTACTCGGATTTCGCGGAAAAATGCTTCTCGCGTTTGAAATTTCAATCCTTTTGCATCTTGTAAATATTTTAATGTGTTCCACAATTGGAAGTTATTTTGACATATGCTACGTTAGTTTAGCGTATGTTTCGTTTAATTTCAATAATTAACGAAGGAATTATTTTAGAAACCAAGGTAACATTGAGCTTATTCGGACTTCGCGGAAAATTGCTTCTCGCGTTTGAAATTTCAATCCTTTTGCATCTTGTAAATATTTTGATGTGTTCCACAATTGGAAGTTATTTTAACATATGCTACCTTAGTTTAGCGAATTTTTCGTTTAATTTCAGTAATTGACGAAGGAATTACTTCGGAAACCATGGTAACATTGAGCTTATTCGGACTTCGCAGAAAATTGCTTCTCGCGTTTGAAATTTCAATCCTTTTGCATCTTGTTAATATTTTGATGCTTTTTAGTTTTTTAAATCCAAAGTGATTTTGACATGACCTTAGCTTAGCTTATTTTTCGTTTAATTTCAATAATTAATGAAGGAATTATTTTTGAAACCATGGCAACATTGAACTTACTCGGATTTCGCGGAAAAATGCTTCTCGCGTTTGAAATTTCAATCCTTTTGCATCTTGTAAATATTTTGATGTGTTCCACAATTGGAAGTTATTTTAACATATGCTACCTTAGTTTAGTTTATTTTTCGTTTAATTTTGGTAATTAAAGAAGGAAAAAATTTGGAAACCATGACAACATTGAGCTTATTCGGACTTCACGGAAAATTGCATCTCGCGTTTGAAATTTCAATCCTTTTGCATCTTATAAATATTTTGATGTGTTCCACAATTGGAAGTTATTCTGACATATGCTACTTTAGATTAGCTTATTTTTCATTTAATTTCAATAATTAACGAAGGAATTATTTTGGAAACCACGGTAACATTGAACTTACTCGGACTTCGTGGAAAATTGCTTTTTGTGTTTGAAATTTCAATCTTTTTGAATCATGTAAATGTTGAAATATTTTTCCCAATCGAATGTTATTTTCCCATATGCCACCTTAGATTAGCATGTTTTATGTTTAATTTAGTAGAAAATAAATGTTTTATGGGAAACATGCCAACATTGAACTTGGTTCGTGAAAATATGCTTCTGTGAGCTTTCAATAGTTTTGCATCTTATAAATATTTTTATATTTATGACAATTAGAAGTTCTTTTGACATGATACGTTTTAATTTTTATTTAAATAACTAAAAAATTAATAATTTTTGTGCTTAATTCGAGTTTATTAAGTTTTTCAAACTTAATTTTGATTATTCTTTGCTTATTTTCGTTTATTACTGTTTTTTTTGTGTGGGGGGGATATTAAATTTAAATAATTGAGTACATAGCATTTTAAAGTAGCATTTGTATATGAAACAAAGTTGAAGTATGTAATTTCATCAAGTTGAATTTGTGTACATCATTTCATTGTTATGATGCCTGCTGTTGTTCTCATGTGCCAGCTAGGCTGGCAATTTGGGATACGCTGCTTCATTTTTCCAACCGCACTGTCATTTGGTGCGATGTCCGACTTCCACAGTACACACATGTCATAAGGACCAGTTTATAGGGTAGGCAATTATTCACAGCATAACATTAGATTCACACAAAGAAAGGACAAAAGAAAGTACGTCCATGCCCGAGCCGGGATTCGAACCCGGACCTTCCTGTCGCAGTCAGACTTCTCTGACCACTAGACAAGGCAGGCGGCATGATGCCTGCTAAGGGGGGATTTGTTCCCCCCCATATAAGTTCAAAGCACTCATGGCCCTGCAATCATGGAGTAATTTTTTTAATGTAAGCTTTATGATTCTTGAAAATATACTTTGAATATGAAAATTGCAAAACTAAGCCTCATGTGATCTGCTTCCCTTTGTGATTGAGCATTTCAGACATTTTTAGGAAAACTTTGAATACAGTAGATCTGTTTGGTGTGTGATAGATTCATATCGGTTGTGAAGGGTATAATGCTATTAAGAAGCATTACAAGACAGAAAAACACAAAAATAATTTTAAACTAAGGAACGATGAAGCACAGCTTCATCTATCCTTTTGTGGGACTACCAGCAACCCCCCCCCCCTCCCATCCAAATGTTTGTGTAAATAATATTATTATTCAATGGATAAAAAGAACAGTTGTGCAGAAGATAAAGGAATTGTATCATTAAAAATCTCAGTATTATGGTTAATTAACAAATTATCTTCATGGATTTAGCAGCAGGCAGCTAATTTGCCTTTTGGTGCTTCCTTGAAATTAAATGAATGATCCTCCCAAGGTCATCTTTTTAATCCTAACTGGTCCTCTTTAGTCCTCTTTTTAGTTGAAAATGGTCTCCCTTCCTTTTCTAAAGCTAAAATGTGTTGAGTGCCCCTGTACTGTGTTTCTTCCTGAGTGGAGCAGCGTTTGACTTTAGCTCGTCTCTGCAGCTCAATTCTGAGCCCATGAAGCTCCTGCGCAAGTCCTCAAAACTTCACTTTCGAACTCGGCGTCGATGAACTTGGGCGATCATGATAGGCACATGGGCTCTGTAGGTTTTGATGATGTCATTCTAGGAAGGGCTCTCCGGCCACTTACCGTTTCAGGTCTCCACACGCACGATTTTTTTTTTTTTTTTTTTTTTGCGTTTGGCTACGGTTGCAATTATTGCTACTTGCGGGATAGCTCATCTCAACTTCGATTGTTTTGGTTTTAATTGTGTGGAATGTAGGTGCTACAGTTCACGTATCAACTAAACGTTCATTTTAATAATAATGCCTCCGAAGAGCCAAGCCAAGCTCCACAGCCAAGTTTTCAAAAAAGAATACGTAAAGCTGTTCTCGATTTTAAAAGAATTGAGGAAGTCGGAAAGACATGCACACTTTGGGGTCCTTCCAGACACAAATTGGGTCCGCTTTTCGGCCCCTTCACAAATTTACGCATCGTAAAAGCGGCCCCATTCACAAAATTCCACATTCAAAAGCAGCTCATTCACAAAATAAATATACAAACAACATAATAGGGTAAATCTGGAGCTATCATTTTTTTTCCAACCGGAAAGCTACCGGACCAGCAGCTACGTGTTGAACATAGTCGCCATATTTGGTCATTCACGGGATGGAATCAGACAAGATGCTTAAGTGCTTAAAATTCTAAGAACAAAGCAGAATTGTATTTTTAGACTTATTTATGTGTATGTATTGCACTTATGTCAGTTAGTGTTATTACATGTTTTTAATCAAATAGAGATAAACAGTCGTTATCTCGAACCTGCCTATCTCAAAAACCTCTCTGTATCGAAGTTTTTCATTTTCCCTGCACATAAAGTATTAATTCAATGTTTTCCCCCATGTTTGTCTTGAATGAAATTTTCTGAAAACCTGCATAACTCGAATTTCGACTTAAGTGTCTTCTTGAATTCCATCCACAACAATCTTTATTGACTGGAATTTGGAGACAGAAAGCACTTTTCTTAATATTAGCAGTCACATAATCCTCCAGAATTAAAACTTTATGTACAAAAAGCAAGTTTTCCAGCAATTAAATCCATTCTGAAACTGAGAGGAAGGGGACATTGTTGATCAGTAAAATTGCTCCCAAAGTTTTACTTTCGAGTCATTGCTCCAATTACTTATTTTTAGATCTTTTTTCAAAACTTCTGTATCTTGAAGCCTCCATATCTCGAATTTTTCTTATGTGCCGTAAAATTCGAGATAGACAGGTTCGACTGTATTGCATTTTGAAAAAAAAATGTCCTACTGGCCTGCCTTGTTATAAAAATTCCTGTATGTCCTCTTTTTTTTTATTTTCAAAATGTTCCTATATTATTTCGAAAAATTCCTATATTGTTTGCAAAAAATTCCTATATTTTCCTTCGAATTCCTATATTTTTTTCAGAAAATTCCTATATTTTCTATCCAATTCCTATATTTTTTTCAGAAAATTCCTATATTTTCCTATATTTTTGTTGGCAAATGTCACTTCTATCCCTGTTAGTGCATTGCGTGTAATTAGGTTATATATTATTTAGGTTATAATTTATCTGTTAGCAGGGTTACGTTTTTACTGGGAAAAATATGTTTTTACCAGGACATGAGAAAAACCTTTGAAATACCATAAGCATTAGCCCTTGTTTATTTGTCGCAGGCAGTGATTTATTATTTTTACCAATAAGTAGACTTAGATAAAATGGACTTTGAAAATTGGCGTAATAATCAAAGGCTCAGAAGGAACAGTCCCTTCAGCCAATTAGCCTCTCTTAATATAATCGATAATACCATGGAATCACATCATCTGATACAATATCTAGACCCAGCAGATGATCCTAACCGCGTCTTTTTCCATCCTGAATTACCGGTTCAAGTGAATAAACAAACAGATCTTCCAGCCTATTTAAGACAAGTAGCTCTAGAGAGAATTGGAGAGATTCCAATTGACGCTATTTGAGTCTACACGGAATGGCAGTAGAGATGATAATAACCACTCTGGTAGTGGAATTTACATCAAATCGCAAAACCTTGACTTGAGGATTCAGAGGAGAAACCCTAATTACTGCTCTGTTCCGTAGTGAGCTAATAGCTATTGATGAAGCCCTAGACTCTCTAGAGCTTCTGCCCTCATGGAACCGAAATTTAGATTCTATCCGATTTCAGAAGTGCAATACAGCACCTGATCAGACGGCAAAGTGTGAGAGATAGTGTAGAAGTTTCAATATTCAACAAACTAAAACAACTTTCCGTCTCTCATCAAATTCACATGCAGTAGTGGATCCCTCCCCATGTGGAAATAGAGGGTAATGAGATTGCGAATACCTTGGTGAAAGTTGGTGCTGCTGAGGTCTCAGAGCCAACGGCATCACTCACCTTTCAGGAGATCCACTCAAAGATTAAACACAGGGATAATGTCACTTGGATTGTCCTGCCAGAACACCATTGGTACAGATGTTCACGACCTGGTAACTCCCTGACCCCTGGGTTTGACAGACAGGAACAAACAACTCTTGCCTGTTTTCGTAGTGGACATTTTAAACCTTTAAAATTTTCAGAGGAGTCGAAGACCTTTCAGACTTGTTCCAAGCGTTCCGTTGAGCAGGCCTCGCCTGACCTACTGTCGTTCCTGGGGCTCTCCAGGAGGGATTTGACTGAAGAACCAGTGCTGGTGCTGGATTTCTTGAGGGTAAACAAACTCATGGACCTGGTCTAGCTCTGCTGACCATGGGGGCATGCAACAACAGATAAAATGGAAAGCTTTCTGCAAACACAAATCCTAACTGGAAAATTTTCTGCAAATAATTATTTTGCCTTACTCACCCTTTAATAAAGAATTAAATGTATATTCATGTGTGAAAAAGGCCAAAAAAAGTGCTAAAAACAATCATTTAATTTTTTTTACAATAACATATAGTTTGTGCTTAATTTTCATCAACCGAAGAAAATTCAAAACCATTATTTTTTTCACACGTGTGCTTTAAAAGGCTTTTGGAGAAAAGTTTCAACAGAAATAAACTGGCATTTTTTTAAAAAAAATCCCTGAAATTTTTTTTATATTATTTTTTTTATTATTATTATTAATTTCGGCAGTTTGAAAAAAAAATTTCTGCAGAGCCAAAACTTTTCTGCGAACGCTGTTCGCGCATTCATCTATATTATGCAAGACTGCCAATAAGTCTCTACATGTCTACTATTATAGTTTACTATTATGTATTATTTTGCATGAATATATTGTTACATATTGGCAAATAACTATTGGACCGTTTGAGAAGTAATAAGATGACCACTATCTTGAAAAATCTAAAATGATGGGAAGAGTTGAGGACAAGTTTTGTTCTACAAGAAAATTAAATTGTTAATTTTACACAAAACTTGTATTTTTTGCTGGATCATGCATGCAACAATCGGTTTACTACTTTTGAAATTCACAATGACTATGAATCATCACCAAGTTAAAAACTTTACAAACCCAGTTTTGTCAGAGGTTAAATGCAACGCAGTGGTTGGAGCTCCGACCATCGGGAGAGGATTCGGTATCCGACCTATAGATATGCGCAAAGCATTCAACGGATTGACAAGTTCCCGTCGTATACTTTCACGTTTCTCGTCATTCGGATCTGATTTGACCGAGCATTAGGCACTCGTTGTTTATTCTCCTCGTGCGAAAATGGCATTATTTAGTGATACAGCCAAGATTGAACTCTAGCTCCCTCAACCCTTTATTTCAGGACTTGGGGGGCTAGAAATTGCTGCCTCTCTTTCAAAATTTATATTGAAATAAAAACAAACTTGCAAGGATTGGTGCAATGCAGCAAATTTGCACAAAATGTGATGCTAGTAACAATAACAAATTCAAAGCAGTAATAAACTATAGTTTGAATACCTTGAAAAAAGATTTTAGTTCTTTTTCTTCAATTTCCCTCTCACTCCAATAAGGTATGCTAAAGAAACAATGATTTAATATACAAATAATTTTCTACATTTATCCTAATTTTCCTGATCTTTTTTATAACTGAAATTTGAGAAATAAATGCAATGCTTTAAGAACAATATGTGCCGTGTATTGTATTAATTACTACCCAATTATTTCAAAGGTAATTAATAAGGGAAAAGTTCATATTATCTTTGAATTTGGTAAATTTGCCATTTTTTGTTCAATTTTGGAATGTCATAGACTTCAAGGGCTATTTTGATCTCAACCCTTTTCTGCATGATTAAAAAAAAAATTTTTTTGGATTTCTTTTCTTTTGATCTCAGATCACTCTCATCTCTGTGATGTATGACATTTTAAAATATAATTCACTGATAATGGGGCATCACATTCAATTGCTCCTTTTCCTGTAGTTTGGGAACAATGTTATGCATTTGTGTATGTGTATATAAAATATGTATCAAGTACTTAACCCCCCCCCCCCCGGGAAACTTTGAAATGGTGTGCCTAAAATTATCTTATTATTTCCAATGAGTCCTTAAATGTCCTTAATTTTCACTTTTAAAAATGAGTATGAACCCTGGTAATGTACTTTTATTTAATTTGAAATTTATTTTGTGCACATATACAGTGTCTCCCAAAAGTGTCTGACACCTTGAAATTTTGTAGTAAAACCAAAATAACGCAAAACTAAATTCGAATATAAATCCCAATTTTTTTTCACACCATTCCTATGCCATTCTGAAAAAAACCCAGTAGGTTTTTTCAAAATATTGCCAAGTTTTATTTTTAAAATTTGTCAAAAAATGATGACACAGAAAAAATATGCCACAAAAGTCATCGTACACTGAAATATTTTCGAATAAATTCATGATATGAATTTATCATATGTGGTTTTTTTAATTATTTTTGCATTGTAATGACACTCTAAAGTCATTTTTCTTTAATTTTTTGTTTATTTATTCCCTAATATTCTGCTTATTATCTTAAAATGGCAGGTATGCGTAGAAAACAACAAACACAATTCGAAATTTGATTTTATTTCCTTCACTGTAGCCATAAATTGTTTTGAAATATCTCTAAATTAGTTAATTTATAACATTCTATAGTGAAGTGCTTGATAAAATGCTTTAAAGACAAGAATTGGATTGAAAACAAGGTAAGAAAAGGTCAACTGGCAAAGTTAACAAAGCATGATCAGAGGTTTGAAGTTAAAAAAATTATGAAAAATACACATTTGAGCTCTGAAAAAGTTTTTGCAGAATTGAATGAAACATTTTATGTTTAATTTTCAGCTAAAATTGTTCGCCAAGTTCTCTGATTGGCTGGATTAAATGAGACCTCTTCCCGCAGAAATTTTCTTGGTCGTGCGAAAAACAGGAAGCTTACCCTTTTCGTCGCAAAATCAGTTATAAATAAGTTAAAAACGTTTTAGAATCACGTCTTACTTACAGATAAAAATTAATTCAACATTTTTGGTTAAATTGTTGTATAATTGTCAATAGAAGAAAAAATGAGGAATTTAATCTTAAGAACTTAGCTTGATCAGTTAATCAGGACAGTGAAGGTGTTCTTGTGTGAGGATGCATAACAGCATCAGGACCTGGAAATTTGGAATTTTTTGATGAAATAATAAATCATGCTGTTCATTTAAATATTTCAAAAAATTTTTTAAACTATTAGCCAAAAATTTGACAATCGGAAACAACTTTGTTTTTTATCAGAAGAACGATAAGAAGTACACATTTGCGTTTGGTGCCTCAAAAATTGTCCTTAAACTTAAAAATATCTCCTCGATCGCTAGATTTAAACTTAATGGAACATATTTCAAGATATCTGGTGGCTAGATTAGGAAAGTAAAACCATTGGAACAAAAAAGCAAATTAGAAACAGTAAGACTCGAAGTGCGGCTGAACACTTATTCAGAGATTGCGTAAAATAAGAAAGAACAATGAAATATATTCCCAGACATTTAAAAGCTGTTGTTGATACTGCATAATATTCTACTAAATAATAATTTTGTAAAAAGTTATTTTATTTACTAATTTTTTAACATTTTTTCAAAGTGTACAAAGACTTTTGTGAGATAAAATTTCCGGCACTTTTTGGTTTTTGATTTTAAAAAAATTAAGTTTTAATGTTTTATTAAAAATTTTCGTGTAGTTTTAAAAATAGATCATAGATTTTATAATTAAATACCTATTCCGAAATATTGATTCTAACTAATGCATAGGGTCCTTTTTCATTGAAAGTCATAGGTGTACGAACACTTTTGGAAGCCACTGTAACTATAAATACAAGTATATATTAAAACATTTAAAACATTTTTAAAGAATTACGACATATTTCTACTATACTAACTTTTTTAAACATGCCATTATTTATTACTTGCCTTGGGTGTAAAATTAACTGTTTACTTTAATAATGATTAATGACAGATCATGGGATCGATGTTTCATATGTCTTTTAATTATGTACTCATTTACTTTTGAATTTAAATTTTATTATTTCCTATATTCACATCCAATGGTTCAAATTGGACAAAACTGATTTTATCCAAGCCAGTTGTATCCATGGTTAAAACCATCAATGGCCGAAACCAGGGTTGGCAAGTTTTTGCCGGGGGCGGAAAAAACCAGTTTTTACCGCCCGGCAAAAATAGGTTTTTGCCAAAGTGGCAAAAATAGATTTTGTGTTAAAAACTTACGGACAGTTTTTTTTCCTTTTATATAAAAGTAAAAGCATGATAAGATTTTGGTAAAAGGCTTTGCCATTTTCTGTAGAGTGGGCTAGTATTACTAAAAAGTAGAATAAATATAGAATGCACATATTGATCAGTTTTTTTTCTTTTTAAATTCTTCTCTTGGCTATCCATTTTCCCAGTAAGTGAGAAAAAATGTATTATTTCTTTAGTGAGGAAAAGTTAATATTTTTCTATATTCAAGTAAATATTCTGTTATTAATTAAATAGCTTAAAAATCTTAGTGAGATCAAAAAAAAGTGATTAAATAAATAAATATATATATATATATATATGGAGAGTCTCCGCCCTGAAATGCAAATTAGGAGATTCAACGTCATACGCTGTGAACTGAATAAAAGCGCGAGTTGCGCTATGTGTGGTCGTCTTCATTTCTTTCATAGATCAAGCAGTAGTCGATTGGACTGTTTCGAGGTATTTCCTATAAGCTGCATTGTGCGCATAATCCATAGGCAGGGGTCTGGCTAGAGCAAATTTGGGTCCGTTAAGAGTGTCCCATTTTATGAAAAAAACTTCCTTTACCCAATAGATGGCGCAAAATGTTGCACCCTGGTTGTGACGAAAGCATCATGCTCGTTGTACGTTTTAGCCGCAAACTAGTTTTACAACTGACAAGATTTACGCGACAGGCGACATCCAGAAAAGGGGACAAACCGGAATTTGTGTGGAGGAGATATTGTTCTTCAGAGGAGTCAGTGAGGAATGTCATTCATTGTTCGAAACACACCCCTCAAGTGCCTTCAGGCATTGACAGCGCGAAGGAATCGGAAAAGCAAACAAAACCGCTGCAGAGAAATGAGATGAGAGCATTTTTGCTTCGATTTGAAGTTTAGATCAGAAATGATTTCGTTATACTAAGGGTTCATCTTTTTAACCGCGGAAACTTCGGTAAATTTATCGCAACATATTTTAGAAATGTCTTCTTTTTGGCTATTAAATCTACTAATAAAAGTTGTCAATCTAATGTATTTTATTTTTTTTTAAATATTAATCTTTAGAAGCTTTGTTTCCTTCATGCTGCATTTATAGAAATTGCTAAATAGTAATAGAAAAGACTGGAAAGTTTGTTAAATCAGACTTGGACAGTTTAAAAGAAAATTGTCTTTGAAAGGTCACATTTTTTAAAATCTTTACGAGGAATTTTACCTTTTGTTCATGACAAAGGTCCACAAAAATTACCATGGAATTACGGAGAAAACTTGGTGGTACGAATCTTTTAAAATTTTGAAGAAGAAAACATAGTTTTTTACGGCATTTAACAGGGCCCAGTCGTGCAAAGAGGGGGAGGAACAGCTCCCCCCCCCCACATCGATCTTGGTTTTCGCCTAACTTGGAAATAGTCGGGGGGCTACGGGGGAAGAAACTGCTAATTGTGATAAAATTATGAAACTCGGCATGCTTGTAGACATTGTATAAACAAAAATTTTACAAAGGGGAGGCATTCCAAAATCCCCCCCCCCCCTGGCGGCCATTTTTGGTCCAGAACCAAAAACGGCGATTCTTTTTAAATTTTCGTTATTATAATTTTTTTAATCATTGGTGGTGTCATTCCATGGATTTTTATTACATTTTTTATTATTTAAAACTCCAAAAAAATCTAATTTCAGAAATAACTTCACAAAAAATGGTTTTTTAAAAATAAAATCAATATTTTTAAATTATGAGTTCTCTGAAGTGAATTTTTCCCCCATAACAGAATTACAGGTTTCTGAATTTGAAGATACATTACATTTGTGTTATATCAAAGTAGGATTCCAGTTATCCAAACTCTAATTGCCCGAACTGTCCAATTATCCGGTCATGATGCCCCTCGTTTTAAATGGCTGAGCACGCATAATTGAAACTATTTGAGAAGGGTATAATAGAATAAGGACTTGAAGAAAAAAGAGAGAAAAAAAATTAATTTTCAGACAACATAATTCTAATAGAAAGAAATTTAAAGTTAATTTTAAATTTGTGTTCATTATTATTATCACTATTGTTGCTGTTTTTAATTCTCCGTCACCCAATTGATCATCAGTAAGCTTTTTCTCATTTTATGATTAAAAAAAAACATATATATATATATAAACAAATTCAAGTTTTGGAGCACTGTATCAAAGCTGGTGCTTTTAAAATTAAAGTTTATTAGATCATAGATTTCAACTAACTTTAGTATCTTTACTGAAACTTTGAAGGAGTTGATTTTGTGTGTGGGTTATATACAAATATACGTGTACAATATACGAATTTTGTATTAACTTATCCAATTATTTAAGACATTTTTAAACACCCTTTAAACTGTTCCAGACCATTTCTTAACAATATATTACCGTTTCTTGCATAAACAGCTGAATTTTTACCGTATTTTTAAAAAAACAGCAGTATTCAAACGATGCACAATATCAATTATCAATGGGAGAGAGAGACATGAAAAAAAAAACAGTACGGTACATATACAGTATGCAGTAATAATAAAGCACTACACTGTAATAGTACTATACAGTATTGCTGTGCTATCTTCGATCAGTGGCGGATTTACATTCTTTTCAAGGGGGTGGCGGTTGAAAAACGTGAAAGCCATATTCCTCCCCTCAACCCACTATGTAGGGGGGAGGGAATCAATTGCCCCCTTTTAGCCTGTATTTTAAATTTTAATCACCCCCTATCGCCCCTCACAAACTTATCGCCCCCTCAAGAGTTAAATCTCCCTTTTGGGGGCTATCACCCCCAGGATTAGAAACCACTGTTCTAAATCATAGCAAAATGTATCATCATACCAGTATAGTGTAGTCCATGGAAGAAAAAGGTTGGAAGATACATATAGAAATATAAAAATTATTAATGTTCAAAAAAGAGGGGAGGGGCGAGCTTCGGTTTCAAATTAAAAAGTGGGTAATGCTGTCCATCTTCGACTACACTGTCTCAACTTAATTTAAAGCAAATTTGTGGAATGTACTTAATTGAAATTAATAGCGAAAGCTAGTAATTCCTTTAATTCTATATTATTGGTTTTCGAAATTGACAGTTACGGAGGGGGCGGTCGTCTCCACCACCCTCCTGGTAAATCCGCCACTGCCTTCGAACCATTTTTTAGAGTTTCAAGCGTTCAAGAATTCGTTATCTTGTCACAAATTTTCACTTTTCCTTCTATCTTCACAAACATAGCATGAAACAGCGTGCTTTGGTGCAGAATATTTCATCACCTTTCATATTTAGAATTTAAAATATTAAAAGAAAATTGTGGAGTTGTTATTTATACACACTAACAAAGCGATGTTTTGACTAGCGCTGGGTGGGAACTAGAGCAGTTAGTGATGCTAAAAGGATGAAAGTATATTCACGAAACTAATATTTAGTAGTAAATAGCGAAGCCGTCATTTTGCGCCACGATTCTTTTCCAAAAGTTTTCGTGTTGTGGGTGAGAAATTAGCGTTAGCTCTAACATTCGTTACTCGAGAAAAACTCGCGTTATAGGCATTTGGCGTAAGTTGAATCGCTTTGGAGCGGAAGCCGACTGTATATGAGAGATATAAATATTCAATTTTGATTGGGGAAAATGTAAATTTATCATACATTTCACGACAGTATATTTTTGAGTATTATAGTTTAAAGTTGGTTGTATTCAAAACGTTGATCAGAATAAAACATGCGTCTTGTTTTGCCACAATGACTTGAGCAGAAAACGGACAACCAAGTTAGAAAAGTTACTTATTGGATTTAGTTCAAGCACTTCTCTGCTTCCCAAACGTGATGAAATTTTAACTAAATACTGTTTTTTTCCTTTTGTTTTAGCAAGATTAGTGAACTCCCCCCCCCCCCCTTCGATGATGAGTAGTCATTTGATTGTCATCATTTTTATTTGGAGGAGAATGGAATATATACTATGACTACGAGCATTCTTCGCCGGAAGGGCTAGAGAGGTGAAAACCAGGAAAATATGTAGCATGGAGATCCAATGGGGTATTCCCCCAAAAATATTTTAAAAATCAATAAAACGATCTATCCTTCCTGGATTTCGTTTCAAAGTTTATTTCAGGTCCGTCATTTGGGAAATCAGGGTGAGGAGGGGCCATTGGAACCCCCTGGATTTTAGAAATATTTTTAAAAAAAATAGTCTTTTTGTTCGTATTTTTTGTTTGTTCCTTTAAATATTAGGCAAATGTTTCGATAGGTAGCCTCTCCCCCGGAATTTTTCCGGAATTGAAGTCTCCAAAACGTATTTTAATCAAGTTTTAGTGATTGGGGGGGGAATGATTGGGGGTAATATGAAGGAAACTTTGGAAATTTAAGTTTCAGAAATTGAATAGTAGATTATCTTTGATGGCAAGGCGAAACGATCGGAGACCCTCACCCGGAATTTTTTTTTAAATTTAAATCCTGAAAAGGAATGTTTGTACGGTCTTTAATTATGCAAAAGGCACTCCTGTGAAAGTTTTCCGAAATTGAAAGCTTAAAAATCCATTTCTTTGCTATTTTTAGGGAATGGGATAGGGTTCTAGGAACTTCTCGAAATATTTCCAAAATTAAGTCCTGAAAACGCAATTACATGACATCTTTCAGGATGAGGGTTGGGGTTAAGAGACTGTCTCACAAAAAAATTCGATATTGAAGTTCCAAAAACGAACTTTCAGACAATTTTAGATAATGTTATAGGGAGGTTTTTTTCGACTCTTTCGCGGCAACTTGTAGGGATGCAAGTCCGTAAACCAAAATGTAATAATGCTGAGGGATCATCAGGCTCTTTAAATTCGCCACTACGCTCAAGTATTGATGCTTCTCTAAAATGATTTTTTTCCTCTACATATTTTAGTTTTTAAACTGTTTAATGATATGTTTTTGAATGTGTTCTCTTATAAGAAATTCTTCGCGACTCCCTTGGAAGTCACAACATGCTGGTTGGGAACCGCTGATCTGGAGCATTAGTAATTAACCAAGCTAGTCAATTAATGGTTAAAATACTTTTTTTTCTCAATAAAAGTTGTACTATACACATTCATATCTTTAGCATAAAAATGTTTGTAATTACTTTGGTATAAAGAAAAAAGCTTTAAAACTAGCATTTAACTATGTCATTACTACAGGTAGATCGTGTTTGTCAATTACTGGCGTTGAAGGCATTTTAGATCAATGCATGTAATCGACCAACCTTCAATAACAAACAGCATAAATGGATAGTTATTAAATGCATTTTTTTTCCTTCACTGAGAATAAGCATTGATCAGCATATCTCAGTAAATGAACCTGTAAAATTAAATTTAACCTAGAAAAAGGTGATTCAACATTTTATCTGATAACAATTTGCACCAGTAAGAAAAGTGACTTCCTTGAAAACTTCTAGATGTCTCTGTAAGTATATCGTACGTAACCTTCATAATGGTCAAATCAAAACCTTTGTTACAAGTTAGTTCAACTTACTGGCTGATGGTCAGTAACTCGCGGATCACACTATAATACTTCTTGTGCAATTTAAATAAACGCTTATCAATATAATGTTTACTTAATCTGTTACTTTTCCAAGTCTAAAACTTTAAAGTATAAAATTGAGATGAAGATTTACTTAATCCATTTGCACAAATTTGACATTTTTATTCTTGTATTTGCAATTTATTCCCAGAATTTTAAGCTTTGTCTTAAAATTTTGATACATTCAAATATAAAAACCATTAAACGTTACATAATATACGAAGTACCTACTTTCTAAAAAAGTTTCGTGTCTACAAGGTAATGATTTGAGCCTATTACGCGTACGCACACAATATGTAAAAATCTTTACTTTTCAAGTTCAATTTTTTTTTTTTGAAAGTTCATATATTATCATACATAATACTTTGCTCTTTGTTATAAAGGGCAAATATATGCACAAAGATGTCACACCTGCGCAAATGGATTGAGCAAGGTTTTTTTTATTAAATAAGAACTATTTTCAGATCATCTTTGTCCTTCGTTAACATTAGAAAATATTAATTACTTCTTGAAAAATAGTTAAAATCGTTGTTGAAATAAAATATCACGAAATTTTAATGATCTCTGTTGCGTCAATTTAGAAAGATATTCATTGCGGATTAGGAAAGATTCTGTGGCGAGCACTCGTAGGCCAACCCTCCACTTCTTGTTCACCCACCTGTTTCTAACAACACGGAAAATACACACGGGGACGTCCTCCCTCCCCCCTTTCTCTTTCCTCGACTACAATCATTGCCGCCTCAAGCACAAGCTACAAGCACTGACATCCGATACCACTGGCCATCACTTCAGGCATACGCATGGAAAGCCTCACTTTTTCGCAAAAATCTAGTTCATCTGCAAAACTCACTGATGGCGATATTTGTCCGGCGGGATCTCCACGCGATCACGAACAATTGGTTTTAGAGAAAAAAAAATCTAGACTGATTTATGAAGAATATGAAGGAATGAAACTTGTTACAGAAAGTTTATGGTCCATATGGAATCATTTATTAGCATAAAAATGAGAAAAAAGCCGAACTATTAATAAAATAGACCTTAATTTCACGTATCCTTACTTATTCGAGTTTTTGACGCCATCTATTGGCACTTTAGGCAACTATAAGATTAGTGGACAGAATCGAGTAAGTTTCAGAACACGTGAGCATTGAAAATTTTTTTAATGATATTTACAAAATATTTCAATTGCAATGCGTCTACATTGTTTCTATGGTTCAGAGAAAAAAAATCTCGAATCTCTGTGTTTAGATGATTTTTCATGAATGTGTTCAAGAGAAATATTTCATATTTGACAAAAAGTACTTTTTAATATCATTTTGTGACAAATGTAGGTAACTCAGCAGCAATTTACTTCATGCACATGTTTTTTTACACATTCATCTGATATAGTAAAAAGTTTCATTGCAATCCGGCGATTAGATTTTTTTTGTCGCTGTTCCCAAAGAGTCAAGTTTAGCATATTTTTCTACCGGAACAGCCTTAACGGACCCTTCACAAAAATCCGATCAACCAAAACGGACCTTTCACAAAAATCCGATCAACCAAAACGGACCCTTCACAAAATTCTGGTAAACAAAAACGGATCTTTTACAAATTGTTTATTGAAAGAGCAAATCTCAAATTAAAATAATACAGCATATTTAAAGTTAAATTAGAGGAATCAACTTGTACAAAATCAGCTAATTTTGTAAAAGGAAAAAAAAAAATCGCCACTCTTGTGATGCTCCTGCAAGCCATAAATAATTACTACCGCCAAATAAATATAATGCCTGTTGTTGGTTTCTTTGAAAGAAATTAACAGCTGAACGTCAGTTTGGTTTATAATTTTGCTTGTTTGTTTTATGCAGCGGTATTGTTGTAAACTTCTTTGGAAAAGCGTCAACATTCTCTGAATAGGCGTAGTAAGCACTTTTCTCTAGTAAGCACTTTTCTCCCAACTCATGATTTAATCATCAATAATATACAGCGAAATGAATTAAGAACTACAAAGGATAGTATGGGTGGGGCGGATGTGATCGCTTCAGATAGGGTTACAAAATTTAAACTTATCGCCACTTAGTGTCTGGTGGTGCAATGTTAAACTGTTATTTTGGGAGAAAGTTATATGGGTTTGGTATTTTGCGATACTAAAAAGGATAATTAACTTTAAATAAACTGTTATTTACCGTTATTTTTTTCGATAGATGTCTACATTTTGAAAAACGCAATCTTTTTACATCCGATATGAGAATTATATTTTATTCTTTTTTTCAAGCTAACTTCGCTTTATTAGGATGCAAATAAATGAAAAGCCTCTTTATTTTTGTAACAAAGCTTATTTCAAGTTTTTAAAGGGAATTCCATTTTCTTTTATGAGTCAATAATTAAAATGCTGAATCGATGGTTTATTTTTTATTTTATTTATTTATTTTTGCTTCAACTGTGTCCAGATATTAATGTTATGTTTATCATAGGACTCTAAAATGCAATTCAAAAGTAATTTTATCAAAAATATTTATTTTACAAGCAGTTTTTATACTTTTGATTCCTTCACTTTGAAGATTGCAATCTCTTTGCGTCTGCTGTGGAAATCTGATTTTTAGAATTTTCGATGTTTAGTATGCTTAGTTAAGAGGTAAACAAATTAAATATTTTTTTATTTTTGTGAAAATCACGGAGTTTATATGGTTTGAACGAAACTCTGTGCTCTTAAACAGTGTCTTGGGTTAAAAAGTTAAATGCTGAACCCCTGCCTAATTTTTTTTCTTACTATTTTAAATACTATACAAAAAACATTTCTAGTATAATTTAACATGATGTAGAATGGTAGATAAATATTGATACTTGAGGGGTGCCCATCTCCCAGGGAGCGATGCCTCCCCCCTCTCTTCAAATACTAAAAAAACACTCAAGAATGATATTCTCAACAGAAAAGAGAGAAAACACTCAACTTTAAGTGTCAATGATGCAGTTTCCACCATCTCAAGAGTCTAAACTTTCGTTTTTACAAGAAATTTTTTTTTTAATTATTTGATTTTTCACAAAAATAATTGATTTTTCACAAAATTATTTTATTTTTCACAAAAAACGGACCCTGTGAAAAATCCTGGACAGACCCCTGATAGGTCGCTGGAGTATAACCGGCCCTTCTATTTTAGTTCGGGAAAGTCAACCTCAACAGTACCTATTCCGCATACCACGGACTGGAACCACCGGGAAGTAACATTTTCATTTATTCTTTATAACGTCCAAGGACTATGATTTTGTCTTAACAACCTTAATTAGATGCAATCAAAGCTTCAATTATATTCTCTTCAGTTGTTTGCTAGCCAAGAGGCGGCATTTGTACATAATGTAAATAAAAGAAGAATTATTTTAAATAAGATGTTCTCTGTATCAGTTTCAACGTTACCTAAATTGAAGGGACAAGCATTGTCCATATATATATATATATAATTAGAATTCAATCTTTTTATTAATTTACTAAGATTAAGTAAACATTCTTTATTTTAGCATTGAAGGAATTGGTTCATTCTGAAAAAATTGTTTTAGCAAACATTTAAAGTCTTAAGTTTTGCAATCCCAACATTTGTTTTTTATTTATTTTTTACCTTATAAATTAGAAGTAACATGGAGAGACATAACTAAAATATTTAAGTACATTATTTATATTATATTGTCACTATTTCTTGATTAACACTATAATGCTACTTTATTTGCAATTAGGTTTTTGCCGTTTTTTCCATTTTTGCCGTTTTTTTCCATTTTTGCCATGGTTTTTTCCACTGTCCCGGCAAAAATACCTTTTTGCCGGCAAAAAACCCAACCCTGGCCGAAACTCTTACAACCCTGACCTGAACAGAATACGAATGATCAAAATTGGGATGAACAAGGTAATGTGGGTAATACGCAAAGAAAATCCTTAAATAAGTCGACTTTGACAAAACTTTTGTAGTGAAATTACATAGAACAAATATAACCGAAATATAAAGTGAGTGTTTCGCATACTTTTAGTAATTCTTATTTATCATAATTCTGTGTAACATAATTTAAAAAAACAAACAAATCTTAATTTAATCTAAATGAACAAGGGCCCGAAAAATTGAAGAGAGATTTTACAGCAGCTGACAAAAAAATTTAAAAAATGAATAAATAGATAAATAAGTTTAATGACAGTTAAGTATGAATATACGTAAGCATAATAACATTTTATGATAATTGCTTTTGCATTCTATTTTCAGGTGTTATTTTGAGAGATTCACATGGTGTTGCTCAAGTTAGGTGGGTCACTGGCAACAAGATTTTACGTATTTTGAAGGCTAAAGGATTCGCCCCTGACCTTCCTGAAGATCTCTATCACCTTATCAAAAAAGCAGTTGCAGTAAGGAAACATTTAGAAAGAAACAGGAAAGACAAAGACTCCAAATTTCGTCTTATTCTCATTGAAAGCAGAATTCACAGACTTGCCAGGTATTTCAAGGCCAAAAGAGTGCTCCCACCCAATTGGAAATAGTAAGTATTCCTCAAGCTCTCTTACCGTTCGAATGACATAGTATGATAAGCAGACATATGTTTAGTGGTGTATCCACATCAAAGATCTAGGGAGCCCTCCCCCTTGGAAAAATCCTGGATATGCCACTGCTTATGTTGTCTATGCCATTTGATTGTTCTAGTATTTCAGTTTTTAAGATATTTTCTAGTTTTGGATTCTGCCCATTTTCTCTTAATATTGTAGTTTGTGAGGTTGTTAATATTTCACTATAAAATTGTATTTAGTTGCCAAAATACGTGTAGCATTTCTGTAAGCTTCTGTATCCCCCCCCCCCAATGTTATACTCATCAATATTTCTCTTTGTACTTAAAATTCATAGATTACAGGTAAAGGAACTGACACTCAATTAAAAGCTCTTAGTTTTTTTAATCATCCAGTGTTAAATTAAATGCTGAAATAGGTTGATGTATTAGAAATTATTATAGCTTCCGTCAAAACTTCTCAATATTATAAATAATTTTCATTCTTGATTGATTTCCTTGTGCCTTTAAAAAATGGTTTTTAGCACTTCAATTTTCATAATTTATAAAAAAAAAAAATTGTGCTGGGAAGGGGAGTGGGGGTTGTTCATGCCCAGCATCAAGGATATGTATCACTGAAAGTTGCATGCAGTGCAGTGTTTGATCCGTTTGTTCCACTCTTTTTAAAGTTAAAAATTGTTCAACTTAGGCAGCTACGTTAAGTTTGCTCATTTTGTGGATATTAGGTTGTAGAAGAGGTTGTTTCCTCTCTCCTTAATTGTTTTCAGCATGTATGGCAAATGAATTTTCCTTTTTGTGTACCAAAAAATAAATAGTATTTCTTAATGTTATAGATGTTGAAGGAATTCTGTTACCGCTAAGAAATGAAGTGTTAATGCAGTTGCTTTTTAGTTTGTTCAAAAACTTATCTTAACACGTAAATTTATCACCTTAAATTTTTGCTTTTTGACTCTGCTATCCTTGATATTACATTTCAACTTCTATTTTGGGCCTATTTGCTTTGTATTTTTAACAAATTGAATGTTATACTAAAGCTTTTTTCCCCCCTTGTGAAATGTTTGCTAAGCAGGGTTCCTGTTTAACTGTATTTGTTGTTTCATTACTTATATTATATTTAAAAGTTTTGGATCTTGGTCAAAATGTTCCTATTTTTAATAAATACAATGTTATTTTTTTCCCTGTCCTGAGTTAATATATTTAATTGAAAAAGAAATAAAACCTTTTTGGCCTAAGTATTTTAGTGACTCATTGAAATGAACCTCTTACATTTTTAAATAATGCATCCATCTTAATTGGATGGATATTTTCAGATGACCAGAAGTATATTTTAAACATGTTCTTCAATTTTTAAAAAATAATGGTATTTTGAAAATTTTGTATTAGGATTAGGATTTGCTATTTAATTAATAAGCAAAAAGCTAATAATAATCTTATTTCTTTTTCAGTGAATCTTCTACTGCTTCTGCCATGGTTGCATAAATGTAATGTATAAATAAAGTTTTGGCAAGAAATGGCTTTTTTTATTGCACAATAATCTGTTTTGTTATAATTTATGACCTTCTAAAAATACAAAAGCAGAAAGACATTTGATATAAATTCAGAGTTGATTGTATGTGCTAAATTTATAAATGAATAGCAGTAAAAAAATTGTTGAAAGTCCCAAAGTGGAAGATGTTAAGGTTATTGTTATTAAAAAGTCTTCTTTACAGCCAACAGGAACAGTAAAATCTTGGTTGCTAACCTGGAAAATAATTTTGAAATCATTACTTTCTCAGTATTAAAGTCTTATTAAATCGATGATTGAAAGCAAGTAGTTAGCACTTAGTCATCAAAGTATTAAGTTTTATTTCTTAGGAAGCTTGAACGGGGAATAACATTTTTTTTTCTTTACTTAATGCAGTATTTTATATTCTTACTCTTTTCAATGCCAATCAAAGTAGTCTCCAAATTTACCGAAGCATTAGAAAAAAATTGTGGGATAAGAACATTTTTGGTAGGTCACATTGACCTTATATTGGGGGTGTCCCTGCTTTCCCAGCATTTCGAATCAATTAACGAGGTTAAAAAAGGAACGATTGTAGACCAGTTTAGTGATGCAAGGTGTACAAAGGTTATTTGCAATGCATCGCCCAGCCTTGGTACAGGTAGTTTAGTGAATGAGGTTGCAGCATTCACATAAGAGTTTTACTAATACACATTTCCAAAAGTTTGCAAGTGCAGTATTGAATAATATTGATGTATCAGTTCAGGTTACAGAGCTTTTTTTTTTAAGGTGTAATGAAAAATAAATTGATGGTGTAACGAAAATAATTTTCATCCCAATGAAATACAAACAACCTGCATACATAGTTGAAAAATAATTACATAAATAATTACATAAAAATACTTCTAATTCTAAAAAGATTTATATAGGTCTTACTTGAATTGTTTCTACTACATTCCAGGAATGTTCTAGTGCATTAGTGCTGCATTTGTCGGTCTCATTATCTATGGATTTAAATACATGTTAAAAGTATTTTTAAAAACTTGGACATTCACTAGATGTATCAACAATACATACTCATGCAGTAAATTTTAGAACCATTAAAACAAGAAGTTTTGTCCAGAATTAAAGGAGCCTACTTTCTTGTATAGTATACCAATATTGTTTTCCCTAGTATCTGATCTATATTCTCTTAACTAGCTAAGCAAATGGTATGCAAATTATGTCAAAAGTACCTTTCTAATATCTAAAGCTAATTTCTAAAAACAGTTTCTATTTTTGTTTTAGTGATGATGCTTTAAGCGAGAGTACAAACAACAATTCCTCAACACAATGGTGTCACTTATAAAACATCTAAACACTATTTTGTTAACCCTTAATAAGATCACATGGGAAGTATACTTCTCACTAACTTCATTATTTTTTAAATGTTGACAGGAAGTCGTTTTACCACCAATGTATAGATTTTCAACTTAATTTCTGGATTTTCAAGTCATAAATGGAAAGGAAGGCCTGGAGGAAAAAAGAACATAACTTCCTGATTAACTAAAGCTGGCAACCATATGCCAACTTAATAAAAACATAAAAGTGGTTGCTTGTGCTGTACTAAAAGCACATGAGAAGAGAACAAGATGTGTTAAAATAACTGGCAAATGTCCCTCTATATGTTGATCTTAGTTTTTTAAAATTTCATGGAAAGTAATACAGTAGAGTCTTTATAATCCAAGTTGGGGCTCACATCACCTCGGATTTCTGAAAACTAAAAGGAAGTACAACAGAGTCTTTAAAGTTCAAGGTTCTGCTTAATCCAAGGTGCTTCATTTATATTTTAAAATAAATTTTTTAGTAGCTAAGAAATTGATTTTCATTAAAATCTGAAAATAAAACCATTTTTCAACTGTAAAACCTATTAATACATACAGCGAATAATAAAAGTACTTTGAGAGGTTTGTTAATGACACTTCCGAAGTGGCACAAAATATTCATCGAAGATATGGATTAAGCATTTAAGAGATGCCTTGAAGATAACTTAATACATGACATTTATTTTCCACAAAGAACGTGTTTTCATCCCTTTTGGAATATCCGATTACATTAATAAAAAAAAAGAGGTGTACAACTTGATGCCACATGTGTTGCTTACACGAAATTTTTAAATCTACTACTACTAGTAGTTTTTGTATGATCCAAGGTGCATATATATACGAACACAAACGTCAAGACAAAACTTGTCAAAGTAGCACAGTCAAACTGCATATTTTGGTTATCTACAAATTCACACACATAAAAGCATATGAACAACATGAAAAACTAAAGTCAAAATTAATTAAGACATAATTGAAATGGAAATTTATGTTGAAGTTAGTGTGATAAATGTTTTGTGATGATAATTGCAAGGAAGTAAAAGGTGCTCCTCCTCATGTCATCCAGTAGTTTAAACTTAATCTGGAAGAATTTTCCGGATAAAAAAAATCCAAGGAGAGGTGAGCCGGAATTATCGAAACTCTTTTGTTTTAGGAAAAATTTACCACTCAAATTTTGGTATAAATTTCCCTTCCAGAAACATCTTAACAAATTTTGACTTTACATTTTTAGTGCCTGTACATATGTGTGAAAATTTGTAGGCAATTAAAAACATGAATTTTGACTGTCCCCCAAATCCATTTTGAGAAGCTTTCCATGACGTCTTATCCACGTGTATAGTTCTTATGTATCTTGGTAAACACGAATCAAGTTTAAATTTCGTAAATGCAACTCATGTGGCATCAAGTTGTGTACTTTTTTTTTGCAATCGAATCTTTCAAAAGGAATGTAAACTCACTCTGTGGCAAATCAATCAATGTCATGCATTGAGTTATTATCTCCGCATCTCTCATTACATATCTTGTGCTCGATGAATTTTTCATACCACTTAGGGTTGAACCAATTAATTTTTTTGAAACCAATTTTATTCAATGTACTTTTATTATCTTTTTACTTGTTGCATAGGATGTAGTGAAAAAGTTTTAGTGCAATAAAAAGTTTGTTTTCTGATTTTAACGAAAATCAAGTGTTTTAGCTTCTAAAAATTGTTATGAAATAGAAACATTTTGAGAAAATAAATGTAAATTCAAGTCCACAAAAGATCTGTTAAATTATATCTGGGAATATAAAAGTGCTATTTCCTGAGCAGACACTGGGGTCTGGAAGGATAAGTCATATGAGGCAGTGAGAAGCAAAGGGATGTTAGTGACAAAATTAAAAATAAATAGTAGAAAAAGCAGTGGAACCTCTCCTCTGTACAGGAGTATAAGTAGAGACTCAAGAGATAGTATAAGTAGCCCAGGTAGGTTCTTCTGCACTTAGAAAAAAAACTTCAATGAAAGCCTACCTAGGACTTAATCTTTAAACGCATTTTACTCAAAACATGAAAATGTCCTCCGCTGCCTCAAACGTAATGTAATGCAAAACAAAAAAATGAGCTTATTTCCCAGCGGGTGATGGGAAACAAACTTCCAACGAAACAAGCTTTTTTTTTTTTTTAATCAATAACAAATTCGGTAATAAGCTAAATGAAATTCCTTTTTATAAATCGGTCCCAAATCCCAAAGATGCATTCCTGGGGGGAAAAAACGGCCCTATAAAGGGTTAAAAATTGGACCATTGAACAAAAGACAACCGCTTGTAGCAGCACGTGACAATTCATATATTTCATTAAAAAGTAATGATTTTAAAGGGTAATGACAAAGTTTTTTACTTAACATACCACACATAAGTTTGTAACTTGTTAAGCAGAAAGAATTTGTTCATTAATGTATTAAAGTATTATTTTAAATTGCATATATGAGGCATCATGTGCGAGACTAAATGACTGTTTTCCCTGGAATAGCCCATTGTTTTTAATTGCCTATTAAATACACTAGTGGAAATCAAATTAATGTATCAATTACAGATTTACTGATATATTTACTAGTTATTTGGATAAAAAGAGCTTAGTTACATAAACTTAAGACTTACCATTAAAAATGAATTTGAGTAGTGGCATGTTCATTTCAATAGGGATGTTATCTCCAAACTTTTTGCAGTAATGTGGCTCTTGATACCTACTGTGAATTGGTAGGAAAATCTGGTGGAAGTTACTCACAGAAGTGCTGCATAATTCTATACCAAATGGCTGGGCAAAATATTTGGGTGCTTCTGCATTAATAAACTTCAATGGAACTTGAATCTTAAAAAAGATTTCAAAATTATTTTTTTATTAATAAGTAAGTTAAACAATAGTCAAAGAAACCAGTTCAAATGACTAATACAAAAAGCATTTTATGTCTTTTCAATGCATTTAAATCATTTAAAAAGGGTATACAGCTGAAAAAACAGTTTTTTTTAAATTTGATTCAATCAAATAAATTAACAGTGAAATCTTGTTAATTCAAACATACTGATACAAATTACTGTTAGATGAAGTAGAATTAGTTTGAATCCTTGTCCTATTGTTTGCCGTTTATTGTGTCCCAGACAACGCCCTCTTAAATACTAAATGCCTAATGCATTTGCCTCAAAAAGTGTACTTCTGTCAAATGCCCGCGCTGACTTCTAGTACACCTTTCAATGTTAGCTGGTGTTAATGCAAGGATGACATCACTATGATGGTGGATCCAAACAATTCAAATCAAACTGTTAATAGGTCAACTTAAATTTTGAAATTAACCGATTTTGTTCTTCGCTATTACTTTCTAATATCCTCCGATAGGTGGCAGTGGCAGGTGTACCAAAATTGACTTATCTTTGTTTCCTCAATTCGAGATCACTTTTGCTCTATGTTAAAAGTGAGAAAGCAACAGGCATTTAGTATTAAGGGGGCATTGGATCCAAATTAGACTAATTACAGCTAAGACCTCATTTTAAAGGTCTCTTTGAATTCATTTTAACAAGATTTAACTCTATTATTGGAGAATATACAAATATCATACAGATTTACTTTACTACTTAATTTCAAATTTGAGAACATATTTTCAATCAGTACTGAAATGTGTAAAAAATTAATACCAGCAATGTAATATTTTTTCCAACTTCTAATTTTCTACTGTTGATTAAAAAAATTTTTAACACATACTACCACCAATCAAAAAAAGGGGATGAATATCATTTATGTGTTAGAAGCTGGAAGAACTTCTATGTTTTGACACTTTTACATTAAAAAAAATTAAATTTTAAGTATTTTCCATAGTTTTTTTTTTTTTTTTTTATCATCTTTCTAAGCTTTGGGTTACTGAAACTGAATTCAAAACATTTAAAAAATATTTTGAAATATAATACTGTAGACGTAAAACTGCTAGTTCATTTAGACTAACATTTTTAAAAAATTAAATAGAACCTGTTTTCACAGTTTTAATTCTATTCACTTCCTTAATATATCACCTGCAGTAGATGCATCCTTAGTAATGCATAAAATTTCTCGGGCTTATGTTGGAAGATAAAAATGAACCTACTGAAATACATTCTAAATCATAAATTTGTATAAATTTCTTTTAATGGACTGTTAAAGAAATCCAATCAGAACATAAAGTGTAATAATGTAGAAAAAATTCAATCTAAAAAAAAGATAAATCTTTTAAACATTACATCTAGTTTTAGGCATGCATATAATAAGCATTTGTATAATTATTATGTTTGAAAAAGAAAAAGCCATACTTTAACTTTACTTTCATTCATTTCATTTAAAATTTCAAACGGATCAACGTAAAGGTCTTTTGGAAACATTTCTTTAATCAGTACGGCTGTTGCATTGTTTATTTCTTGTAATATAACATCATATACTAAAATTCTACAAAAGAAAACAACAAATGTAACAATAAATTAAATTTCACTTAACTAAGTTTTAAATTAATGCATCATGTATAATGATAGTACATTTAATAGTAAAGTTTCTCATAGAGAAAATTTTATGTACAGAATCTGTAGTCCACAAATAAATAATCTAATCTCACCTGACATAATAAAATCTATACTGTCTGAAGCATTTTGCATCTTATTCTCTTACTATTTGCTTTTTTTAGTCATTGTCTTGTTCCTTAACTTGGTGAGAAGTTTCACTTAACAATTACTTCTTTATTGTCTTAATACAAAAAATCTCACTACAGTAAATACTAATACCACAAAATGTCCATTTCAACAAAATAAATGTCGAGTCCCATTGTAACTGCCATAACAACACTTGAATTCAATTAAAACAAACGTAGTTCTTTGAAGTTTGTTATACTAACAGGATTTAACTATTTTGATTTAATTCAGGGAAAAAACTGCTTAAAAATAGGCTTGCCAGACGTCCCGCTTTGCCTGGGACAGTCCCGGTTTTCGAACAAAATCCTGGTGTTCCGGCCAGTTTACTTCACATCCGGAAAAAGATAAATTTGATCATGACCAAAAAAGTTGAAAAATAGTTAACTGTGAATGATTATTTAGGGTAATTATTTTATCATATGTATCATTGACTTTAAAATTAATACCGGATTAGCTTCCAAAAATTTTTGCAATAACATTAAAACCAAAATAGGCTCTAAAAATGTACTATAAAATGAGAAGTTTATCTAAATATTGTTCAGTTTTTTGATTCCTCAAAAATTTTTTTTCTAACTGAAACAAATTGTAAATACTGACATCTCGGAAATAAAATGTTCAAATTTTATCTATTTATGTCATTTTTTAATTACCTTATTACCCCTGGTTAAGGTTCATAATTAGTAAGCATTTATTCATTACATTGAGAATAAATTGCCCTGTAAAACACTCCAAAAACGCCAGGGTTGTGTACTCCTTGGAATACTAGTGAAGCGGGGGAGGAGGCATTCCGGTGTCCGGGTTGAACAATTCAGAAATCTGGCAAGCCTACTTAAAAACAAATGCCACTTTTAATCACAATTCTTTATACTATTATGGTTTTATTACAATTTAATTAATCTATAATTAGATTAAAAATGTTGAAGTAAGATAAATCGACATAGAACATATTACAGATCAACTGTTTCTGCATTTGTATTTATTTTTAAGCTCTTTATTGGTAAAAACATAGTAAAAAATGTACTTGTTTTTGACATTTTATTCATTATAATTTACCCTACAGATGTACAGCTTATGGCTCATTAACTCTAGCCCGAAGTATTCTTACAGGGTGGCGACAGATCAGGGAAAAGTCAGGGAACTTTATTAATCAGGGAATTTTGAAAAAATTACAAAAAATCAGGGAGAATTAATTTTATGAAGGAAAAAAAATTTTTTTTTTTTGCTTTACAAAATTAAGTACTTTAATTCCCTACGCATTTTCCGCCAATTATCTGTTCAAAAAAAAAAAAAAAATTAATGAGGAGCGATTATACACTGCCGCATATTTGTGCATCGTTTTTCCTCAACGTCACAGTATTGAATCTTACTTATTAACCACAAGATGAACTTCCTAAGATTGCTTCTGTGTCTGCTAGGCTGTTTATTTTACCTAGCTTGAAATTTCCTTTTACGCTTTCAATGCTACGTTAAATAAACAACCATACAGGCAAAGAGGAAGCCTTCATTAATGCCTGAGCTCCTTTACCTTTATTCCATTCTCTCGAAGTATTTAGCGTACTGTAATCACGATTTCAAGAAGAAATCTTTGGTTTTTGAATTAATAGTATAAACGCTTAAAAGTTATTACTTCTTCGTGTTTTTAATTTAATTGCTAAAATTAAACTTTCTATTAAAAAAACTTGCCGTTTTTTTGCCGTTATACTATTTGTTGTCACCGCAGATTATGAAGGTTTTCTTTTGTTCAGACTCGAGTGATTCTTTAATTTTATAACCGAGTTGTATTCTTCTTTTATATATTTTGAAATTAACTAATTTGCTTTTTTTCTTTTTTTCCCCCTGCATTTCAAAGTTGTTTGTTACAAAAGCAATCTAAGATTTTTTTCCGTTACATCCTGAAATCATTTGAAATAGAGTTAACTTGTGTACTTAAGTAAATATCTTTATTTTTTTATTGTTAAAATGGTGTATTCATTCATTGAAACCTATGTTCTTGATTAGAGAAAAGCTCCCTATGAATGGATGTCAAATGGTTTCATCTGTTTTGCATAAATATGTCAATTAGTTATATATGAATAACTACATTATTTCTATTCTTTCACTTTTACTTGTTATTCTAGCAACAATTAGTATACTGTTTGAAAACTTAGTTCAAAATAATTTCAATTACCTTTTAGTTCAATCACAAATACACATATGTTTTGAACAGTGCTTTTAATAGTTTCTTAAAATTCTTATGCTAAGTGGTTTCTGGAAGTAAAGTATTTTTTTATTTTTTTTTTTATTTTTTAATTTTCTATAATCTTTCCATTGTAGAAAAATTTAATATACTGTTTTGTAGAGTTTTTTTCCCCCAAAAAATTGACTTGATATGTTTTTTTAGCCATTTTGTTAAAAAAGCAGCATTTTTTAAAAATATATCTTTAGTTCAACAACTTTACACAACTTAAAAGTTAAAACGTTTAAAATACTGCATTTTGTACAAACATTCAATGGATTTCAAGTAGAGCAAAGAAAGAAAACTATTATCATTGGTAACGTAAAAATCAGGGAAATTTGGTGAACTTAATCAGGGAAATCAGGGAAAAGTCAGGGAACTTTTTTTCACAATTCCTGTCGCCACCCTGTCTTAGGAAGTTTAATTTTTTTATAAATTCAGGGAAAGTATCCCTTAAGCAAAATATTAAGTTAATTTAGTTAAGATAGAACGTGGTAAAGTAGGGGTAGGTGTAAACTTTACCCCCCCCCCCCTCCTTGAGCTTTTCCACATATACCATGCAGCCAAGGTAAGGAAGCGTAACTATTAATTGAAGTATCATTGCATTACATGATATAAATGCTGTTTAAAACAAGAAGTTCTGTCTAGAACTAAATGAGTCGACTTTCCCATATAAGTAAAACCTGTAAAGTTGACCACCCTTGTAAGTTGACCGCTATTTTCAGGCACAGAATTAGATCTTATCATATAATTCAGCCTCTATAAGTTGACCATCTGCTTAAGTTGACCACTAAAGTAGAGCACCACAAGTGGTCAACTTACACAGGTTTCACTGTACCAATATTGACTTTCTAGTATCTGATCAGTATTCTCAAAATTAGCTTAAATCATAAATTATTTCAAACATATTTTTTAAATATTTTAAGCTGATTTCGAGAAATAAAATATACCTAGCTTATCTAAAGAATTAGATACGTAAAAAAAAAAAAATAAATAAAAGAACAAATAAAATAGCAGCACCTATTAAACAAAGCAGCTAAATACATTTTTTCCATCAAAAAAACAATCTTCAACCGCTTTCAAAAAGGAAAAAAAAAAGAATTCAAATTAAAAGCTCATTAAATAAATACATCATATCAAAAAAAAAAAAAAAATCCCTTGTTGCCAAAAAGATTTTTAAGAATGAATTGATGTACTTTCAAAAATAAATAAAAACAATAAAATGCCAAGTTAAAGAAATAATTTTCATTCTCAAAAAAAAAAAAAAAAAATCGTCTGTGCATATCTTTATAAACATAAAGCGCCAAAAACTGAATACACAAATTAAAACTTCAGCTTGAAAATAAAATCAAAACACATTAAAAACAATTATTTCACAGTAAAAACCATGGCTGCGGAGTCAGAGTCTGAGTAAATCTAATTTTGGGGCAAAAGAGTTAGATTCGAGAGCCGAAAGTTTTAAATTCAAAGGCTCGGAGTTGGAATCAGTCATTTTCCCAAAAAGTCCGCAAGTCTGCCAATATTTGCAGAGTCGGAGTCAGACGTATTATTTGATACAGGAGTCGGAGTCAGAGTCGAATTTCCAAGAGTCGGAGTTAGTCATTTTTCCTTCGTGCATAAATTTTTGCCTAAATTATGAAGTCAGATTCAAAGTCGGGGAATCGGAGTCCGAGTAATTTTCGGGTACAAGAATCAGAGTTGGAGTCAGGAGCACCAAAATTGTCGGAGTCGGGAGTAGGTCGTCAAGAGCTATTTCCAACAAAGTTTGTTTGAAGTAAATCCACTTTTAAGTTCGGAATCTATATTGACTTTCAGTTTCCCCGTAGGTGCTAATGTTAAGAGATTTGAACTGTTCAAAATTGAACAAAAAAATATTCTAATCAAAAAATGAATTGTGGGAATGAGATGTCTTCGCCGAGATCTTTCTAACAAAAAAAAAATTGTTCGAATCAGAATATTCATTCAAAAGTTATTAGGGGAGGACAGACAGACATTTTCCCCCATCTCAATACCCTACTTTCCAATTTTTAATTTTTCAATATTTATCTAACCATTTTATTTATTTTTGACTTTTTTTTTTTGTTTTTCGGAATATTTTTAAGATGCATTAAGCCTTCTTTCATGCTTTTTTCTTCTTTCTCTGACTTACTGGGAAAGTAGGCTAAAAAGAGATTATTTTCTGCATCCGACAACTTTTTTAGAAACCGTTATTTATATTACAGGCTACTAAAGAAACTATTTTTAGAGCGGTACTTAGTGGCAGCCCTGAATAAAAGTTTCAAAATCGTATTTTACATTACAGGCTAATGAAGAAACTATTTTTAGAGCGGTACTCAGTGGCGGCAACCCTGAATGAAAGTTTCAAAATCTTAGTCATTAAAAAATATCAGGTCACATTCCATGAAACCATACCTGTGAAATCCCGAAGATAGAAAATACCTTTCAACATCCGCAGAAAAAAGTTTTTCTGCGGCGGTAAAACACAAACTAGGAAGTAGTAAAAATAGGCAGTACAAAAAAACAGACATTGTGTTTACAAGTCAAGATGCTAATAATAATAGCTCGGTCACTGTCTGACACAAATCTTAGAAATGTGACATTTTATTTTTACAAACTTGATTAAAAAAATTTCACACTATAAACAAAAACGTATACTTTAAGAATCATGTTTGTGTTTGAATCAAATCGTAGCAGACGCTTTGTGGACGATCCACAACATTTCACTTCAGTTTAAATTTATGTAATGGGATACTTTCACGCCGAGAAGAAGAACACCGCGGATACGGCTCCTTATGCAAAACAAACGCACATGGTAATGTTAAAGGTATTGGGAGCGTGGCGTTAGCTGTCGAAATCAGGATTTTTCGTAAAGAAAAATGCTAACAAGCGGTTGTGCGTGTAGATGGACGAATAATGATGATAAAGAAGAATGCAAGGAGCAGGAAATATCCCTCAAAATCCTTCCACATTCAACTACAGAGCTAAAAAAATAAATCGGTTGTCAATGTCAAATCACGATATTCAAGGTTGTCACAACGGCCATGTATGACCACAAGGATTTTATCTGACTAAAAAAGAGTACTGAAAACTGATGCTGTGTCAACTTTTTCTTTCTTTTTGTGCAAGCCATCTTGTAAGAAGGAGGAATACAAATTTTATGCCTCGAGCTGCTGAAGCATAGTAAGTTATTTCGTCATTAATTTCCACTTTATAGTCGTTACGTTTACATCAGTTTTGCCCATGTAAAGTTGAATGATATGTATAATACTTCTTGAATTTTCATTTATTCCCGTTAAAAAAAATCAAATAATGGAATTTTTATAAACAAATCATTCATTTTTTTCAGTTATTTTTTTTTTAGCTTTGAGTATCAAAAAATGTTGTAAACTTGTCTCACTATTAGTACAAAAAAAAAACTATACCACCAAGTGCAAAAAAACTATAAATTATTTTCTCTTGTTGAATACAAAGGTTTATTCTACTAGTCCTGCAATTACCTGAATTTATTCTTATTTCCTTCATCCCCGAACATTAGTTCTCAGGTTAAATAAATTTTCAACATTCATATACAGCTCATGCATTCCATTGATTCAGGTATATTAATTGTAAATTCATGTGATATTTGTCAAGTAATATAGATACTGTACAAAGTTTTAATGATTAAAACTAGTCTTTGGAGCTGTGCCATATTTATATCTTTTAAATCTTAGTAATTTCCTGCTGAAGAGATGAAGAACACTTATCATTCTATATTTATCATTGGATGATTAAACATATTTTCTATACTGTATACATATTATGTGATTCGCCAAATCTCGTACCATAAATTGAATGCCAAGCAGTGCACCTTCAATGCAAAATTACTTTTCTGAGTACCTACAGGTCTGCTTTACTGTTATACTATGTTCGGTGTGAGGGCCCAACGAGAATACAAACATTTTTGACAAAGCTGTTGAAGTGAAATTAAGAAGTGCATTTCAAACCAATGTACATTACAGTAGTCTCGTTAATCAAATTTAAAAATTTCTTTAAAAATCCTGTTTTTTCATAGATATAATTTTAAGTTATGAAAGTAAAAATATAACTCTGAGTGCAAGAAAGATTCCATTTATATTTTGATCTATTAATGAAGCATTTTCATGACCGTGCTTCATTGAAATGTCACTTGTGTTTGAAACAGAAGATAAGTAGACTAATTCTTTGTTAGGAAATACAGTCAACTCTCGATAACTCGAAGTCCCATGGGCTAAAACGTTCGAGTTATTGGTACTTCGAGTTATGGGGAATTTTCACAACAGTCTCAAAAGTTTGGCATCCGATGAAAACTTCGAGATAAAGGAATATTCGAGTTATTGAGATTTGACTGTAATGTGGAAAATTATTCATATGTTTTAAATGTCTTGTAAACAATTCTAATTTTTGTAACAAAACATAGTTTTTTTTTTCCATCCCGATGCAAAATTATTATGCCTCTTTAAGGATCTCTTTCGCTTTTTATACGTAGTATCCTGATTTTTGATTCTCCAGCATTACGAACGGGACATTTTTTCCGAAAATCGCTCATTTGTTGTTCATTAATATTCTTGCATTTTCAACAATTGCTTATTTGTGTTTTTTTTTTTTTTTTTTTGAGCAATAACGATTGCTAATTGTTTTCATTTGACCGTCCTTGGCGTTGTGGTTCCTTTTTCAGCTTGGACCTGGAGCCTCTGCAGGCGTGGCTCTTCTGGTCCTAACCACTGTCCTCTAAAATCAGCTCGGCGGTGGTGTTCATGTCCCACTTACACACACGCTCATACACTCACACACGCTTTTACACACATACGCACGCGCCTTCATGCATACACACAGGTCTACGCACACACACAAGCCGACACATGCACAAACGCACGCCTACATACACAAAACTTTAAACACGTAACCGCCCAGGCCCAGGAGAAGGGGCTGGCTTGGAGGGACAGGAGCTGTCTCTAGAAACGATAACTCCAATGAGTAGGGTCCTGTCGCAACTCATGATTGCGAAAAACATAATTTGGATTCAAAATTTCATAATTCAAATTAATTTTTCTTTTTTTTTGTCAAATGTTGAATTTTGATAACTTTTCTACAATTTTATTCATTTCTTTTATTTAAAATATTAGGCAAAAGGACAAAGTGTGCTAACTCAATGAAGGCTTGCATCCATGAATATTTTTGAGAACCAGTCGATTCAAGTAAATATTTTTCTTTTGGACATTTAAGTATCACACTAGAGGTATTACTTTTAATATCTTTTCTGTTTATAAATGATTTTTTATTTTTCAAAGTAAATAAAATATTTGTGTAATGTCCTTACATAAAATTATTGATTTTCCAAACACAATTTTGTATTTTTTAGTTTCCTGCTGCATTTTCAGATGGACGAACATTTATAAATGGAGAAATGTTCCAATTCTTACACCTTCATTGGATACATACCTGGTATAAAATTTTCCCATTAGTTAGAACTATCTAACAACTCTTGTAAATGATTATTACACCATCAATTCTTAATGACATTTTAAAAATAGTAGCAAATAGCTTTTCTTTTCTGTGATGGAAATATACCTCCTGGGGAACCCGCCTTGCTTCTGCAAAAAGGGGTAATGCGCTTATTGCATCATACCTCCAAAGTGGCATCCACACTAGAGTGCTTTTGATCTTAGGTCATGTTCAGAAGCTGTTTTATGATGCTCCAGTCTGGATGCCACTTTAAGGTAGTGTGGAAATTGATGCAGAACTTTATTTTTCTTAAAAAACCTTTCATACTCAAATGAGAAGGATTTGCATGCAACTTATATTTCTAGGTTATCACAGTTGAAGTGGCTAACATCCCATCAGATTCATTGGCATAACGAAAAATTTTGCACACAAGAAGGCTGATTTTCATAAAAACAATGGATTTTTTTTGAAAATAAAATTATTTTATTTGAATGTGTCATTGTTATTTTTTATACAAACTGTTGAACATTCAAAATTGGTTTTAAGACTAATGAGTAATATGTATTTTAAGCGTCAAAAAGTTTTCCTCCCAAACAATAGGCAGTCTGATTAGTAGTAAGTAGTGGATATAGTATGGATAAGAGGGTAATTTTTATCAATTTACTATTAAAGAAGCAAAGTTTACCAGGGTAAAGTAAAATAAAATATTACAACACACACACACAATAATCTATATATACGCAACAATGGCTTGATGTGTCCATATGGTAAAACTATACTTTGTATAATCCATGATTTGCTGTGTAGTGAGATATTTCATACTTAGAACATGCCACTACGTTGTTCTCCATGGCGGGGTAAAATATTGAAAGTCCATATATACTTTTCAGTAACTTAACCGCCCTATAGCCAGGGTTAAGGCGGAAATACATGAAATACACCGCCAGCTCAGTCAATTCCAGCCGAGGACTGCAGTTTTGTGCTTATTAGCACTCATCAGCCCGGCATAAGAAGTGAGTGAGATGGAGGTGGAAAACCTCTTAAGGAAGCCTAAAGTGCCAAACAAACTGGTAGCTAATGTAGAATCAGCACCGATGACCAGACGAGTGACCGAACCATTGCTTCGGTCACTCGTCTGCTAGCTAGTTTCACAGCTAGTGAAACAAAATGTAAACAATAATATACAGTGAATTTCCATATATCACATCTATTTAAACTTTTGGTCAACTTATCAAAAAATTCACGTCTTACAAATGAAAACAATCAATATAAACTGATAAAATTCTCTATTAGAATCCTATAATATGCTATGAATCAAGTGAAAGCATTTAGTAGAGGAAAAAAAATCCTTAATGGTATCTTGAGAAGTTTCTTCAAAGAAATGTCGGGTTCAAAGCTATGCAAAATATCACCGAAAGGCAAAGTTGTCAGATTTTGTCCACCCTGGGAAAAACCGCCCTATCCACCTTTTTTCAGTACATTAAAATTTTCAAATCGAAAACGCTGAGCTTAATAATAATAAATAAAATGTGTAATATGTGTAAATGATGAATCTGTAACGTAGCAGTTAAATTTTAAATGCAATTAAAAATTAAATCATGATACAAAAAATCATGAATTTTGGGTCCAGTATCAAAAGTCATAAAATGAATTAAAAAGTTGGTGTTGAGAAAGAAAAATTATAGTGTGGCTCTGATAAATGCAAGCTTGACCTTGACTACTTCTTTTTGGGAACTTCAATGAAAAAGGGACGTGTAATTGCTGCACGGATTTGGGTTGGAATACTTTTGAGAAACTTCTACAAAAGCAACCCAACTCAATTTGGTGCCAATTATTACCCTTCCTTGATATCCCAAAAGAATATAAACATTATCAAGGTCAAGCTTAAACTTATCAGTCACAATATACATTGAAATGAAACCAGTACTTAGTATGACATTAATGTAAATTTAAAGTTAAGCTCTTTTGTTCCGGTTCAAATTTAATGCATTTTATATGTTTTCACTTTTGGTTCAATATCTGAAGCAAACTTAATTAATCATAACTTCTTGTGGTATCAGCCTAGGCTGTTTTAAAGTGAATATGGATTTAAATGGAAAAAATAAATTCATTAAATGCAAACAAATATTTTTATTAAACAATACAATGATACAGACATGTACTATTTTTACATTTGATTGCCTTATGATTCATAAAAACTAATGTAATACTAGTTTTCAATAAACAGATTTTTATTTTCCAATACTCATGCTATGAGAAATAATCCTTTCTTTTTCTTGTAATAAGCAATAATATATGAGTTTTAAAATTAAAGTTGGTGGTATTATAAGATTTAAGAAAAATATAAAAGCAACAAAATATAACACTGCAACATACAGAAAAATCTATCATGCAGTAGCCATTTCGGAAGGTTAAGTCATTATTGGATGGTGAAATTGTAGACTATAAGTAGGATTGCCAGAAGTCCTGGTTTGACCATGACAGTCTCGGTCTTCAAACAAAATCTCGGTGTCCTGGCTGGTTTACTTCACGTAGCGGAAAAAGATAAATTTGATTACAGATGACCGAAAAAGTCCAAAAACTCATTTCTGTACCTCAGAGCCAGACTGACACGAGTCTATAAATTGCGATTTTCTGCATTGTATGTATAATCCTAGTCCATATCGAGTCATGCAAACGTAATTCTAAAAAAAAAAAAAACAATCAACTGTAATTATTTACCAGTGTTAAAAGAGGGCACCCCTTATCCTTTGAATGATCCAGACAAATGTTCCTTTTTTTTCCTATAAAGTAGCGATTGTGGACATAAGTTAGTCTTGCTCTGAGGTAAAGTTGACCTGTAAAATTAATATTGGATTAGCTTGTGAGGAATTTTTACAGCGAGATTAAAAACAAAAAAGACTTTCTAAAACAGTCCTGGCCAATGCAAAGAATGCGTAAGTATCGTTCAAATTTTTATTTCTCATTCAAAGCTTTCCTTCCTACTAAAGTAACTTAAAAATATTAACGTGTAGGAAATAAAATATTTAAATGTATCTGATTGCATCATGTATTATTTATTACCCCTGATTTATCATTAAAATTAGTTACAATTTATTCATGGCATTGAGCACGGGTGCCCACAGAGCGGGATTATGGCGCAAATTGCACTATCAAAATTTTTGGAGGGGATTTTTTAATTTTTCTATTGAAATTTATTTATTGATTCATTTTTGATTCAATTTATTTATTTTATTTTATTTTGTTTATATTTCATTTCATTTATTTATTTAGTTTGTATGTGTATGTGTGTTTTCATTGGCATATCACAGAACTTTTCTAATAAAATAATGATGATAATAATGATTAAAAATAAATAAATAAACAACTAAAAAAAATGTTAAAAAATTAATTTAACATATTTTTAAAAAATAAAACATAAAAAAGAGAGCTAGAAAATAAAAAAAGGGGGGAAAGAGGGTTGAGAAAATTTGGGGGGGGGGGGGGAATGTGACCAGATTTTTCAAGTTAAATATCAGGACACATGATGGGGGGAGGGGGGGTTGAGTAGCTTTTTTTTCCCACAGGCTTAATATTTTACGTAACAGAAAAATGCCAAGAAATAACTCAAATGTACCAATAAAGAACTAAAGTTGAAAATAATTTAATAGTATTGATGTAAAGAATATTGCATCACACAACAAATTTATTAATCAAAATTATTATTTTCATTTGTACTTGCAGCGTATTAAACATTAAAGAATAACATTTTACATGGCGTTCTTACGTTTACTGACAGCAAAAAATCGAAAAAAGCGTTTAAAAAATCTAGATTGTATGTTATATTTCTTGTGTGACAGAATTTAAACAAAAAAAGCAGGACTTTTTCGACAAAGTGAGACACTTTGGCGGGACATTCCCGCTTAGACAAAAAGCAGGACGTCTGGTCACATGGGGGGGGGGGCAATTCTCAATGCCAACCCCTGGCATTGAGAATGAACCACCCTCTAAAACTCTTTAAAAAAACAGGGGTGGGCAATGTCATTCTATTTAATTTCTGTTCACACACACACACATCAGAGGATTGTTCATTCAACTCGTTCATTTGAACTACTTCGTACATTTGAAAAAATTGCAGATGATCTCTGCACAACATACTCACTTAGACTCAAAAGGTTTCATAAGATCAGTAATATTCTTAAAGAAAAAATAACTAAAATTATTTTAAAGTAATAAAAAATGCCTATGAAAAATTGATCAAAAATTTTTATTCAAATTTAGATGTATATAGCAATTATAGTTTTTTTTTTTTTTTTTGTAAGTCTTTTCTCAGTTGCCGAAACGAAAAAGTAACAACAAATGTATTGGTAGCTCAGCCGGAGTACCGAAGAACTTAATTTAAAAAAAAAGGTACTCACCTAAATATTAGAGAATTTCAAAATTATTCCACAGTACCGATGAGAACAGAAGAAAAAAAGACAACACTTTTTTAAATGGGGGACTAATTAGACAATCTTTATTAAAAATCCCTGGATATTGAATGTAAAATAAGCGACTTCAAAATCGCCAAGCAAGTTAAAAATAAATTAAAATCAATATAGAATGTAGCTGATAGGAATGTTATAGAAGATAAAATGATCACCAGAAAAGTGATAAAAATTATTTTTAGAAATAACTTTGGTGACAGAAAGCGTGAGAAGGATTTCAGCAGGTGCTTGGGACAAGAAGTGGAATGTCCAAACATTTTGCTAGTAGCCCAAACCAGTTACACAAAACATTGCTTAATGTAAATTTAACTACATTGGAAAATAGAAAATTAACTGCAATGGTTAAAGAAAAATGATGAATAACGCAGAAAGTAAAAAGGTTCGAAAAGAAGATATTGTACTGCATTGAGAAAAAGGAAATTTGAAATTGATTGCCCATTAAAAAATTGAAGATGAAAGTATTTTTTTAAAAATACGATTTTATCACAAGTGCATCAATAAAATTTTCCAAATGCTCACCGTTCAAAGGAATGGTTGTTCATTTTTTAGTTAACGAACGGATCTTTCATTTTAAGGGTTCGTTCTTTTTGACTCGTTTGTTCATGAACGACAAATCCCTACCCTTTTGAATACTTGCTACGCTGAAGGGTGGGGGGAGTTTTTCGATGTTCCGTTTGAACAGTACAAAAATCTGGCTCGCCTAAACATAACCCACGTTAAATTCAAGAAAACTGAGGGTTCTCGCAACAGATTGAAAATTGCTTAGCAAAAAACAGTCTGCGGGATAATGATAATGATGTGCTATCATCATTCACTGCAGTTTGAATTTTTCGACTGTCAAGAAATAAAGTCCTTGTAACATTGGCGTAGCCAGAAAAAAATTGAAAGGGATGTCGCTCCATGTCAGAGGGGAAAGGGTGAAGTTTGTTTCAGTTGTTTTGTATGGTCATAAAAGAAACATTTCTGCTTTTCCGAGGGATGGATAATCACCAAATGTCACTGTAATGTGACTGCCTAATGTCATTCATTACACTCCAGTTACAGAACAGAAAAATTGGTTGACTTTGAAAGACAAAACCAGCAGAGAAAAATAGGCAACTTGTTTATTAGTTGTCCATTAAATCATAAAATCAAAATTCTGACTCTTTAATGCTTAGAATATCGTCAATAAAAAAGACACTGTACATAGAGTAAATAAGAAACCTCATGCACTATTTACTTCTATATATCGATCTAGAACTCTAAAAAAAAAAAAAACATTGTATTGGTTAGGAACAAAAAATCAACTATTAATTTTTGATCACCTGCAGTTCTTTTTTATTTTATAAGGATGTTTGCTTAGTTAAACACTTAATATCATTTCATGATTCTTCTGTAATGTATTAAAAAATAAATAAAATACGGTGCAGAATCTCAGGAAAAATAACTTTTCATTATTTCGTAGTTCACTTACATGCTGGTTCGAAACAAACTTTTCTTTACAAACTTCCAAGCCTTTCATTGGTTTTGCAAATCATATTCATTTGGTAGGCATCGAAAAAATTTTGCTGAAGTTTTCAGAATGATCATGTATTTCTATTGTTCTAAAATCTTTTAAATATTACGGCGAGACTAATAAAATGCTAGTTTTACCCAATTTTTCACTGGTGATGACAAGTAGCTGAAGCTGGGTGGTCAGCAATGGCTTCCAAAACAAAGCAGCAAAAGCTGCATAGATCACGTGTCCTATGCTAAAGTCACGTGTCTTATGCAAAACAAACCTGCTGTGACGTCACGTGAAAGTATCCCATAGTCCTTACTGATTTAGGTGTAGGAAAGGAGTAACAGAGTGATATGTTTTTGTGAAGATACTTCCTTTTTTGCTTAGGAATCTAATTTAAAGTATCCAAATTGTATGTATAATAAAATACACAGAATTTTCATTAAATATCTTTCTTCACTGTAACCATTTCTTAATCATCACCGCACCGCATTCAAGATCAAAACAAATCACTTCATCGAGTAAAATCAATCTTTTAAAAGATTGCGTCAAGGAAAGTTATACTGTCAAATCTGTACAGAATTAATTTCTCATTTGACAGCTAAAGAAATCTAATTCTATCATATATCAGGAGCCATGGCTGAGATGGCAAGTGCACGTGTAAAAGAGGCAATTAATTCAATGCTTGAAGAAATCGACAGTTCTTGTATGAGAAAAATGCAGGTATGGCGATCGGAGCACAAAATTTTATATTAATCTTTTTTTCTTTTGCAATCACTTCATTGTCGCGTCTACTTCCGTCATTTAAAGGGGTCTAGAAAAGTAATTGGCGTGTTATACATTTATATGCATACATAGAAGGCAAGGTTATGGTAAGGTTAATTAGGTTGTGGCAACTTTTTAAAAATCTTGACTCCAAAGGCTCTCTATTTTTTTTTTTTTATGAATGAGGCTATCAAAAACGATTAAGGAAAAAAAACTTAGTGTATAAATCAAGCTGTTAAATAACATTAAAGGCCCCCTATTTGATGTCAGTCTCACCAAGTGACCATGTTACTATAGCTCAGCTTATAGTAGAATGAATCCCTCTCGAAACTACTAAAGTTTGACCCCTTATAAACTTAATGCTAACTTTCCCCAAAGGTGAATCATTGAGGGGTTCAGTTATTCATACACACACAGGAATTGTGAAATATATATTTTTTGGATGCTATAGTTGAGTAGTTCAGTCAGGGACCGATTTACACACCTGGGTGCTCCAGGCACTGACAAATATGGTGTCCCCCCCCCCACAAAAAAATTAATGGTAAGTGTTGGATATTATTTTGATAGAAAGAAAACTTAAAATACCGATTTCATAAGAAAAAAAGTTAATAATTAAGATGTTTTGCAAAGAAATCATTTAATATAAATCTAAAATAAATTTATGGTTTTCATGTTAAAAATTTTTTTACAGTTGCAGATGGAAAAACTTTGATACAAATGGTAAAGATGAATCATAATGTGCTTTCTGTGCATCAATAATTCTTTATATATTTTCTCCTTTGTTTTCTTGTAGTTATTCATCTATAATGTCCTCATAATCAAGTTTCAGGTCAAACTTCTTTCTATTGATAATAGAGCTAATAAAGATAATTTACCATCAGAAATGAGAGTACGCAAAGGACACTTAATTCTCTTCAATAGCGAAACTGATCGTTTTCCACAACAATTGGCTAATATTCTTTCAATTAAAAAAAAAAGTCAAATGACAAAATTTTTTTGTTCCCTTTACTTAGAAGCCCCGAACACTGGTCCCTAAAAAAAAATGATGACAGAAATTTGGTGCCCCCTTTCCTTTGGTGCCCCGGGCCCGGGCCCCGAATGCCCTGCCCTAAATCAGTCCCTGAGTTCAGTAACCTCAAAATATTAAATCAGCCCACAGTTAGCTGCAGTATAGTTTTAATTTTGCATCCAACTTTACCGTCAAAGCTTAAGGTTTCCAATTTAAAACGTTCCACTTCAGCCAGACTCCATGATTCACAATTAATCTTTTTTAAATGGAACTAAGAATGAAGAATGGTATGAAAGTCAAATAATATAAGGAGTCATAAGAAGAAACCAAAACTATATTCGTCAACATAAGTACCAATCATGTTGAGCCGTTTGTCATAACAACCTCAAGGAAAACGGGCTTTGCATACAGACAATGCTACAGGGTACTGTGACACCCTGTCGAAATTGAAAGAGGCTATTCGAAAAAAGCGGTCTGTCCTTCTCGGATTCATTCTGATGTTGGATGACAATCCGAGACCACACTTGGAAACGGAAACGCAAAACCATATTGCAGCTCTTAGTTGGAAGCACCTAAACCATCCTCCATACAGCCTTGATCTTGCACCAAGTGACGGCCTTGAAGGAGAATTTAGAGGGAAAGCGCTTTGGAAGCAATTCTGAAGTCAAACGAGCCTTTAAGTGCTTGTTCCATACACAAAACCCTGAATTTTTCCTGGAAGGCTTTTTGAACCTTATCAAGTGGTATGTCCAATGTCTCATTGTCTTTGGTACTCATGTGGAATGTCTTTAATGTCTCATTTTATTTTTTGATTTTCATGCACAACTCCGACTACAGTGAACAGGGAATAACTTATTTTTCTCCCCACTCCCCCTCCTAGAAACAGTCCAGGAAAGGATGCTTGTGCTAGAACTCATATTGTAATAGAAATGAGGAACTGTCTTATGGCTGAAATTGGACACTCTAGAGATGATCTAAATGTCTGTTTAATCAATTTGATTCCTAGCATGAAAAAAGGCAGAAAATATGAATATTGAATGCTATAAAATAATTAATTTTCATTTCTAAGACTATTTCAAGATTTTACTTTGTTATAAATATGAAGTGAATTGCAAAGCTATTTTCATACTGTGCTTTTCTCTACATCATACAACAGGTTTGGCTATTTTATGTTTTTTTTTCTTTTCAATCTTTCATTAGTTTAATCATTCAGTTTTGGAAAGCAATATTTTGAAAGTATTTTTCCTCAATTCTTACTTTCAAGATTTCTGAGCTGTTATTGAGTGTTTTTCAAGGACGGATACAAGGGAGGGGCAATGGAGGCGATCACCCCTTCCTTGAGAGACCCTGCACAGACTTTTTTTTTTCCGAATTGAAG
>NW_026559134.1:0-79128 GCF_026930045.1 Uloborus diversus | reverse complement strand
ACATATTGCACAACACATTAGTCTTTATAGGCAGATGTGCCAATCAGCAAAACTGAAGCACCACTAAATGGCACCCATTTATTATTTCAAAAATCCAAAAAGGGACTAAAGTCGACAGCGAAAATTTAAAATAGTATATTTTAAGTCAGATTTTAATAGATTGATGTGCGCATGCTTCCCTTAAGCCAGAGAAGAAGCTTTTGCAACAAAAATGGCTGATTTGACACAAGCCACAATTGTTTCTCTTTCATATGCACTGCTACCATTTAATAACATGAATTGAAGTTATAATCTTTAAAGTAAATGTACATTCAGTTGGTATATAAACCTACTACTTTTAGAAGATTGGATACGAATCTTATTTTGAGACATTTTAGATGGAAGTGCCAATCACTGGTGACCTGCCAATTACTGGGGGTGTTACCCTATATCTATAAATCAAAACTTAATTCAATATTATTTTCAAATTTTCGTGATACGCTACTTTTATTTTTGGTGAGCAATATGCTAATAACCACTATAAAATGTGCCTAATCACTTGGTCAGAAGACGACTTTGACGAACATAAAAACATAGCACTTAAGAGTAGCAGTAAAAGAGTTAAATGAATTAATTGTTGATCCCGTTTTACTTCAGTAACATTTAGGAGTAAGCTCATGTTAATGTTGCAAATAAATTCAATTATTCGAAGTTTTAACAAATAAAACATATTGGAATAGGAATAGGATTAAGGTTAACTTTGAAGCACTTAAATTACTTTGAAAAGCATTGCGAAATAGATCAATCAGTCAGATAAGGGCTTCCGTTGATACTATTTACTACAAGAAAATTATTTCTCGATTCAGTGAGAGAGAAGCTTCTAAACACTGTTTCGAAAAGTATATCCAAAGCTTTAAATGGCATCGCCGCATTTAGACAAAAAAGAGCCTCGCTAAGCTTGTCGTCGTAAATCTACTGAGTGTTAGAAATGATATAAACGTATTGCATCAGATAAACTCTAAGATTTTTTTTAAAAATCCTGGAAGGAACATTTTTACAAATCTGTTTAAATGGAAAACTCATCTCAATGTAATTTGAAGATGAAAGTACGACCATCACGAAGAAACGTTTGGAAGAATCATAATTTTCTCATCAAAACTAAAAATTTAGCTTCGAATGCTTCTGCATTTTACGTAAAATTAAACTACGTTATAATAAAATAGAGGTCTTAATTACTATAATGCTTTCAATGTTAAAGTAATTGTATCTTTGAAGAAATCCGGAAAATGATTTTCGTGATCACAATAATATTCTTCTTTGTGCATTTTACAGTGTATTAAAATATTAAGTCATCTTTTTCATTTTAGTGTATTAAAGCTCATTTCTGTATTTAATGATCCACCTATATTTATATTTCTTTTTAATGTAGTAAAATTAATTTTCATATTGATCTTCGATTGATTTGTATGTTTAACGTCGATGGAAACTATTTTAATCTCTGCTACTAAGGAATTAAACTATATCTATAAATATCCTTTAACGATAACACAATCGATGATGAAAATTAAAATAGTAAAATTTTAGAACAAAGTTGAAAAAAATGCCTCTTGATGCTTTTCCCAGGATGGCTTTATTTGAAACTATTGCTCATGCCGTAGGTTCTTCCTCCTTATTTTATGTCTATTAGTTTCTTATCGGAAGTTTCAAATAACCCAATTGCTATTATTTTGAAAATCGTGCTTTAACAATCAGCTAATTAATCTGATAATTAATGATTCGTTTAGATCAAGCAATTGATAGAGCTTGTTCCTTATTAAGCTCAATTAATGGGTCCAGTTTGTTTGGTATTGCTTTTAAAGACGAACCTCTGTAAGTGATCCATTGACCTTGACATTGGTTTTCGATGCTTCAAGCTCTCATGAGATGATGAACGTAGTTCGGGACTTAAGATTTAGGTATTCATTTTTCATTGCACACTTCAAATTGTTTTGAATTATGAAGAAAGGAGGACATTATAGATATTAATTTTGCACGTACCCAGCTCTCAAGAGATGATGAACGTAGTTCAAAAATTTAGTTTTAAGTATTCATTTTACATAGCATTTCAAAATGTTTTGAATTGAGAAAAAAAGAAGGATAATTGTTGTTGGAACATTGATTTTCGATACTTCAAGCTCTCATGAGAGGATGAGCGTAGTTGGGGAATTTAGATTCAACAATTCATTTTTCATTGTATACTTTTCAAAATGTTTTGAATTGAGAAAAAAGAGGGATGATTTGTTGGCATTGATTTTTGATACTTCAAACTCTCATGTGATGATGAACGTAGTTCGCGAGTTTATATTCAACTATTAATTTTTCATTGTATTCTTCGAAATGTTTTGAATTTTGAAGAATGAAGGTGAAGGACAATGATTCTCGATACTTCAAGATCTCATAAGATGATGACTTTAGTTCGGTAATTTAGTTTCAAGTACCCATTTTTCATTGTATTCTTCAAAATGGTTTAAATTGTGAAGGAAGAAGGAGAATTGCTGACATTGATTTTCGATACTTCTATCTTTCATGAGATGATGAATGTAGTTCAGAAATTTAGCTCTCTGTCTGAGAACCGATTTTCTTCAATATTTTTCAGTTCAGTTGCTATTGCCAAGTTTTAATGTCATCAAAAAAAATTCTTTTTTTGGGAACAGATGTTAATTAATGGAGATATTAATAAAAAACGCATTTTCGACACATAATTGGCTGTTTCTACGCAAATGGGTCGTTTGAGTTTGACACAGTTGGAGAGCACTTAAAAAAATATCCCAAACGAAGTTTTTCTAGAAGCGCCGAAAGTCCAATAACCTAAATCCACTAAAAAAAGTTAGAAGATATTTTTGACTAGCGAAACTATTAACTTTCTTTCATTGTTAAGCGTCCACTGTTACTTTTACGCTACTTTACGCTACTTCTATTTTCGAAGTAGACCGAGCAACACCGGCAGCTGGTATTGAATAAAAATCCCATCCCGTTATCTTAAATAGTATGGAAGTTGTGTTTAAAAATCATCGAAACGTGACACAAAGTTAGCACACTTGAATGTTGTTAAACATGACTAAAGTCAGTTAGCAATTTAAAGCCCTATAGGATATGACAGTAGTAGAGACTCGGCCTACTCGGCCAACTTGCCGAGTACTAGGTACTCGGCCAAATTTTGATCAGGTACTCGGCCAATACCGAGTAGTTGTAAAAAATTGAATATTGTTCAAAGCAGATTTTACAATTAATAAAAAAGAGCAAGCATATAATATACTGCAATCATTAACAAGTAATATTCACATTTTAAGGATATTGAAGTTTGTTATGCTTTAATGGAGTAATTCTTATATTTAAATGCTCCAAAGTTGATGAAACTTATTTATTAAAAATAGGACAAAAAGTTAAGTACAGAAAATATGAAATGTTTGTATTATTGAATGGATTTTTGCCACTTCCAAAATTATTTATAAGAAGCATAAAAATACCTTTTCTTAAAAAATGAAACAACGTCAAAAGCACAAATGTGCAGGAACACTGCAGACTCGTGTTTTGGCATTACAAGGAATGCTTTTTTCAATGCACAAAATGTGAGCTTACAGATTTAAAGACATCCGATAAATATCTGAGTTTTTTACCTTCAGTAGCTCACATTTTATGCACTGAAAAAGATGTTCCTTGTAATACAGAAACACTTGTCTGCAGTGCTCTGGCACATTTGTGCTTTTAACGTTGTTTTATTTGCTTTTAAAAATATTTAAGTTTGCCAGATTAGAAGTGTAGATTGATATGATTCGTTTTCATTCCAACTTGATTAATCCTACCTTTTATGTATTTGTTTATTTTTACTTTAAAAATAACTTATTTGTAAAATTATTGACTTATAAACAAAATCCTTTATATAATGCGTAATTAAATTTCAGCTGGAATTTTGTTTTAAAAACTTTTATTTGGACATGGAGGTCTATACTACTATTCCGATGAGTTCATAATTCGTCACGTGTGTGTCGATGGTATTTCTTAAAACATAATTGGAACTCGGTACTCGGTAAATCGGTACTCGGCCGAGTAGTGAAAGACCGAGTAACTCAGCACTCGGCCAAAGTGCTATTCGGTACGTCCCTAGACAGCAGTCCACAAACACATAAACCTAAATAGAATAAACAGAATGGGTAAATACAAAGGTAAGAGCTTTTATCCATTCTGTTACCTGTCTGGCTACAGAAGCGCATATGAAAATTTTTGGGAGGGTCTCAAATCAAATATTATGAGAAATTTCCAATTTTAAGTTTTTAAATATTAAATCTTTATTCACAATGAGTGAGCAAAAATTAATTTTGGGAGGAAACTGACCAGGACCCCTTCGATCTACTATGTACCATAGTTAAAGAATAGAGTAGATTTCTTTTGCTACAGAAAGGGCACAGTACACAGTAATTGAAATTTCTAAATTTAACCTTTTTTGGGGGGGAGGAGAGATTTATTATCACGTATCTACTGCTGTTTAATATATATGTATGGTTCAAAAAGTTTTTTTTTTTTTTTAATTTTGAATGAGTGGTAACAGAGGGGTAACTTTTCTCCACTTAAATTATAGCAAATGTGTAATAAATTTAATTAAAAGAAAATGTTTTTTAGTTAAAAACAAAAGATGTCTGTCTGTTGTCTTTTGGATTTTGATGAAATAAGAATCTAACATTGCGTTTAAACAGCAGCGAATTTAGATGAATACAAAGTACCAGTTTCTTTCATTTGTTTAAAAAAGGAAAAAACGACTTTTCCTGTGAAATGCAATATTTTTACTACGGTGGTCCCAAGTAGAAAGCAAGATTTAATTCACTTTTAATGTTTAGTGAGACGTGGGAAAAGCGCAATATATCCGAATGAGCGATTTAATGTGGCGGGATGTAACGAAGGATTGCTGTATTGCTAAATTTTCATGTTAGGATTTAACTTCCGAAGGAATGATATAGTTCAATTATATTCATAGAAAAAGTGTAGTTTTCGTTGTTTCCAATTAGTGTGCGCTCTATTCCGAAAGTGAAGACATAATTTTATGCAAATTCTCCATTACAAAGAAATGGTTTATAAAATTTGTATGTGTGACGAGTTATGTGTGATCGATCTACCGAACATAAATATCTATGAAAATAAAAAAACAAAGGTGGTCAAAATTATAAGAACAACAGAAAACTGTACATATTTTTCTGAGAGAACGTATGCACTTAAATGCTTTCTTTATGCCAGAAATCACTATTAAATGCAGAGTAACTGAAAATTCTTAATATAAATATTTTTTCATAATTAGTAGAAAATTGACATTTTAAAAACTGGAAAAAGTCAAGGATATCGAATTTTTTCCCCTGAAACGTGCTAACATTATTTCTCAATCAATTTCGTCAGTCTAGGGCAACATTCTCTGAATTTTTTATCCTGGCCTTTTAGATGGTGAAAATGAGTTATCCGATATTGAATACCATTGCTCCGATATTGAATACCATTTTTGTATGCTTCATGTGCCAGAATACCTCATAGTTTTCATTGAACTTTTTGGGTGTTTTGGCCCGTCACTCTAGTAATTTCAAGAAATTAGCACTAAGCCATGATTTTGAAATTTCGGAAACATATAATTAGGCATTATTCAGCTGAAACAAACTTACAATTCAGTTTCTCATTTGCACAGTTCAATATTATTCCCACAATCCAGTTTCTAAAATCCAACAGATTCTAATGTTAACACAGATAGGTGGCTAGTGCAGGTGGCGGCACGGGGGCAAGTGCACCCTCATATCCAAAAGTAAGGGGACTGCTCCTCTCACATATAAAAGGTTAAAAATTAACGATCGGTCCAAAAATAGTTTTTTACATAGTGGATTGATTTATTTCGCGAAAGTAAAAACTAAATTTTTGCAATTCCAAATAAATAGGAATTTTAAATGTCATCATTTCATAAGAATTGAAAGAGAAATTCGAATTGAAAAAAGAGGTGGAATCTGCGTTGATCATTCGTCCCGGTTTTTAAAGCCACGTTTCACCTTTTTTAGAGGTAAATTTTTTCAACAATTTTCAGGTATAATAATAAAGCAGAATTTTACACAGAAAGAAAAAAAAGCCCCCCGTCACCAACATCTCTTTTGACCTCCTACTTTTTGCGCAACAGCCGCTTATGTTAACAGAGTTGATTGCAATAAATTCCAGTTATGCTATACTCCCAAAATCTAGTTTCTAATTTGCACAGTTTGTCATTCCCACAATCCAGTTTCTAAAACAGAAACAGAAATGACTCCTTACCTGTCACATCAAGCCTTTCCAAAGCAAGACAGCGAGTCACAATATCCGAAACTCCTCGGTTACTAATGCTAACACACCCTCTCAGTTCTATAACCTTCAACTCCGGGCATTTGGCAGCGATCGTATTGAGACCTTTATCCGTGAGTTTGACGCAACCGTTCAAGTGAATCCTCTCTACGGCCAGGCACAGCGTCGGAGAGTCCCGGCACAGGAGCCGGAAGAGAGTCTTGAGGCCCCGGTCCACCTGGATCCGGCTCCCGCTGAGAGTCACCGAGGTCCAGAGTTCGGGCTCCCAGACCAAGAAGTACCAGCGCCGGCAGACGCGGGCGCTGACGCACAATTCGTTGCTCGACAGGAACGAGAAGATCTTCAGGATGAGGTTGTCCGAAAGTTTGTCGAAAGGGGATGGCCTCTTGGGGATCTTTTTGCCCTGAAAGGAGATCACGATTGTAAGCAGGAAGCTAAGCATTTGATTAAGTGAGTGATTAACCCGAACCAGAGCCCGATTTACCTCTGATATTAGAAGAAGCTCGGTCTCATTTTGGGGCCCCCCACTTTTGCTTAAGGAAATTTTTCTAAACATTCTATGCACATTGATACAACACTGACTAATGGTAAGCGGCTTAGCAGAATTCAGATTTAAGTTTATTCCACCTTACCGACACACAGAAATTTTTTTTATTACATATGTTGCACTTGAATTCTCAGCAATATGGGTATTAACATGTTGAATCATACTTTACACTTTATAAAGGAAATTAAATGTCATGAAAGTACATTGTAACAGAGTTGAATAAGAACCCACATTTAAAAATCTAGCTTGTGGCTACATTCTACTAAATGTGCCCTCACTTTCTGTAATCATTTTCTTTTTAAAAAAAACCAGTCAAAATGAGAAACTCAAATTGTTAATCAGTTTTACAGTCATATTTGGACCCCCTAAATATTCTGTGGGGAAGCTCAAGTTTCCTGAGCCTTTTCTGCAATCAGGCCCTGACCCGAACTTACATTTTTGGAAAAGCGGAAATTCCCTAAATTTTGCCGAATGATAAAATACGGGTATGCACACAACTAATGAAAAGGGACAGCCGGACATTTAAAAATTGCAATAGTGCACATAGTCTCCAATTTTTCCGAATCGTCTGGCAAAGTTTGAAGAGGAAATTTTTTGGGAGATCCAAGTGACTTCCCATCGGGGTGCCCATGGATTAACCTTGACAGAACCAAAAGTTGTACATTTCCCTATTTAGCAGAAATTAGATATTTCTACGCATAAATTTGCAGTTTATTCACAGAATTTCAAACTGTGACTTTTAATTGTGATGTATTCGAATATATGAGGAACCATTAAGCATCAATATGTAGAATGAACTTTCTAAAAAGTTTTTTTGTACAATAAAACCAGAGATGGACACAGGGACAGGGTCATGATCTCCTAAACCACTGACACTATTACGCATCCACCTTGTGTTCAAACAATTTATGAATAAAATGTAAACTGTTGCAGTAATCTTTTTAATTCATTTAAAAAAATTGAAAGTAAGCATTTGATGTATGAGGCAGTGAGAAGCAAAGGGATGTAAGTGGACATTTTCAAGTTTCGAGTAAAACGCGTATAAATGTTACGTCCTAGGTATGCTTTCATTGAATTTTGTTTCTAAATCATGCTGTACAGCAGCATCTACTACGGCTACTAGTACTCTCTCTTGCCCCAAGACAGAGGAGGTGTTCACCTACCATTTGTACTGGTTATCTCCAAATTTTTAATTTTGCCACTTACATCCCTTTGCTTCGTCTGCCTCATATGACAAAATACATAAGAAGGTTTTTATGTGACTCAAGACAGGACTGCAGAAAGACCATAAGGGACTCAATAGCAAGTACCCCATATGTACTACTTGTTCTTATTGCTAATGAAATTAATTAGTAACGTTTATGTCCTATTAAGAGCATTTTCACTGACCGATTTGGTGCTTTTTATTGACACCCAGGCAGTTACAGAATTTTTTTGCAATCAGAGCCGTAGGTTCTGGTAGGCTCGGTTTTGCAACCGAACCCCCTCCCCCCCCCTAAAATGCTAGTCTGTATCTGCTCCTGAGTACAACCTCGTTCATCCGGACTAGTTGGGACCAAATACAATCTGGATCAACGAAAATCCAGATGATCCGGGTAATGCGGGTAATACTCAAAACAAATCCTTAAATAAACCAACGCATCTTTTATTAAAGCAGAAACAATCTTTTTAACAAAATCACGTAGGATTGTTTCGCGCTAGCTCTTTATCATTAATAGTTCAGCTGCAGTGGTGTAGGCCTGAGTACTCTGTGATGTCTATTAAATTACTATAATTTATAATACGATTTTTGCAGTAATTGTAGATTTAATCAAAATAATGAGCAAACATGCAGCGTACTTCTGGTTCCGTTCTTATTACCGTAATTTAAAATTATGATTTAAGTGAATTTTTTAAATTCAAATTTGATCCGAATAAATCGGAGAACCAGATAAACGGTTGCCGAATAAACGAAGCTCTTCTCTAATTAAAAATAATTATTCAAAATATTTCAAGTAGTTATTCTTAATCTAAGAAAGATGGTACGCAGCAGTTCATATTTTTCATTTTACTATTTTATCTAGTGAAATCTTCTATTTCAATAGTTTTTGAATATACTGCCATTGCCTCGTAATTTTCAACTCATTTAAATTATGTTTAAAACTTTAGATTTTGATTAAGTAATTGTAATACGAACAATTGGTCACAGAAATATTGGACGATACTTATAAAAGGTGACTTTGGAGGGTTTAAATAAAAGAATTATTGATTTTTAAAAATCTGTGGATTAGAAAATAAAACAGGTATATGTTGCTGATAAGAAGGATGACAATAAAGATTTTTTCAATTTGTTTTAGTTTGATAGTCTTTTTTTTCGGGGGGGGGGGGGCACAGTTTGCCATCTTCGTGACCCATTTTCCTAATAAGGCCAGTTCACCATTTTTTGTTAAACTGCTCACAAACATAACTGAAACTTAAACTTTCACATGGAATGATTTTTTTTTAATTTTTTATGAGTCATTTTTGATGAATGTACAATGGGACAGATCAGAGTATAGTTGACACTTGCAAATAGAAATAAATTAGCAAAGAGAATTGATAATTACAAAAATGAAAAATGGTGTCTGAATTTGCAATGCTTTTCAGCTTATTCATAGCTGACCTTTTGGTTCCCGTGATTCTCTTGTTCATTCCTTTTTCTTTGTTTGTAAACGTCAACTACTAGTGGTTTTATTTTACTTTATTGTTTGTTAATTTCAAAATTAATTCGGCATTGTACATTGCTGTCTCGCATAATTTGTATTTATTTCATTGTATTACACAGAGTTTCACTTACCGTGAGAAAACAATTATCTGTTTAATAAATTTCTTTTTCTGTTTGCTGACAAATCGCATAATACTTAAAATACATTCAGATTCCCCCCCCCCCCCCGATTTATCACGGATGTAAGGATTGTGTGATTTACTTATAGCTCAATGCGTTAAAAATTAAAAGACAAAAGAAAATTAAAAGGAAAACAATTTGTATTCTAGTAATTTACTTGAAACAATATGTTATTTATAAGGACATGAAAATTTACCCATCAAACCCGAGCTTTTGAAATACCTTTCGGAAAAGTCACGAATATTGCGCCCTGTGTGAAATCTGTAGATTTTTGTTGAGACAATACATCATTTATTTAGATAACGATTCTCCTTTACTTTGCCATTAAAAACTTGCTCCAAACAATTGAACAGGGATAGGAAGTTGCATTAGCCGAATTTCCTGGACATTGTTGGGCAAGGTTAAAGATATTCTCCTTTCTGACAAACTGTTTACTTTATGCATCTACTGACAAGAGATTTCTTCTTGAAGCAAACTACATTCTGGCAAAAACTATTTGAAACGGACTTTGAACCTGGTTCAAAGTTATACAGTTGTTTTAGGGTAGTTTGAGTCAAGATAGGTGATGTAGAACAAAATATTTTCATACAAGTAGTGAAACTCTGAACAGGAATATGTACTAAATATTCTAAATGTTTAAATACCTCTTTTTTTTTTTCATAAAATCACGAAATTTCTACATCTATACTATTAAAATTTGTGCGCATTTGTCTGTCTGTCTGAAGTTTGGTGTTCTCGAGAATCGCTGTGAGTGAAAAGTGGAACGAGGTATCAATCGATTTGAAATTTTCCAAAGAAAACAATAGGACCTATCTCGAAAGTGTACGACTTTAACAAGCAGAGAAATTAAAACGTCAATTAACGATAAATTACTGAGAAATTTTTATTTCTTTCTAATGGCAAATACGTTTATCGTTTGTGCTAATTGAAAGAATTCATAATTTGCATCATTGACAACTATTATTAACATTGATGAGATTTTTTTCTAAAAATATGTTTTCCTGGTGTTTTGCAAATCAACATCTTTTTCATTTTTGTGGTAGCCCATCATGCAAAGCCGAGCGACGCAGCAAGCAACTTATTAAATTGCATAGAATATTGCAATGTAAGCGAAAGGAAAATTCAACAACTCTATACATAAGCATTCAAGAATAGCGTCCAAACATTTACTTCAGAGTTATTGAATGATACAGTGAGCTGTCCATTATGTTGCCAACTTATTTTGCAAAATAAAAATTGGCATGATAATCTTGCCAGCAAAATACAGCATTGATCCTTACAGTTTCTTTTGCAGTAAATATAATTAGGGAAACCTAAGCTGGCAGCATCGTAATGCTGTGATTACTATTTGCGCAGCCTTCACAATGCTGCCAGGTTAGGTTTGCCCCAACTATAAAAAGTATGGTGTGGTGCAAAGTTAACACCCCTGGTTAAGAGTCATCATAAATGACAGCACAACACGTGTAGTCAAATGTCATTGCAGTAGGTAAGGTAGACCTATCAATGAATTAATATTCCCCTGTGATTGAACAGACCATAAATTGTTTAAAAAGGTAAGGTCTCAAAAGTTTCTTTTTTTTTTTTTTTTTTTTTTTTGATGAATTGACAACAGTAATTTTCTCCTGTAAAATTAAAAAGAAGAATGTAATCACAGACTAATAAACTAATAATAAGACTCTTGAACATTTCATTTTGGTTAAAGTAATTATCTACATGTTGAATAAAGTAATTGAAAACCTTTTACAAAACTAAAGATTAACGTCAAAATAATTAACTACTGAAAAAAGAAATTTAATTTGTTCAATGGAGAATAAAGAAAAAAAAGGCTCTAGTAACATTCAAACCTAACGAAAAAAACACGAAAAACGCCAACTGTAGATTTAAAAAAAAAAAAAAAACATCATATATATACACTGCTCAAAACAATTAGGGGAGCACGTGGTTTTAACCAAATTACGCAGGGATGTATACCAATAAGTAACATAAAATTAATCATCCATAATTCAAAGTCTACCAGGAAACGGAAGAAGAGAACTTAAAACGCAAATCAAAGTTCATGACGTCAAAAACCAGCAAAAGGAAAGGTAAGGGCAGAAATCGGGATGTTGCAGAAACGTCTGTCTTATTGCCGTAACTGTAAAATTCGATTGCGCAGTATTCTTTTTTTTTTTTTTTTTTTTTCGAGACAAGGTTACTTGAGAATGTCTCAAAACATGATTTACGGGAATTCATGGCATGGCGTGGAATAGGCAGACTGAAATCCGGACAAAAACGCAACGTAGTGTCGCGGACGCCGTTGGAGTCGCAAGAAGTGTTGTTGCAAGGCTGTGGAATCAATTCAAAGAAGGAGGAAATGTTAGACGTCGACCAGGGCAAGATCGGCCACTCGCTACTACAGAATTTGATGACCGGTATATACGGTTAACAGCCCGTCGAAACAGAACAGAGAATGCTTCGTAGCTGTAAAGACAGTTGTTCTTGGCAACAGGACGAAGGGTGTCCAGCCAAACAGTACGTAATCGGCTTCACGAGAGAGGGCTCTATGCACGCAGGCCAATGGTCTGCATTCCGTTGACCCCAAGCCACCGTGCCACCCGAAAAAGATGGGCTGTTGAACATCGAGATTGGGAGCAACATGATTGGAGCCAAGTGCTGTTTACAGATGAATCCTGATTCAGTCTGGAGTGTGACACCCGACGTGTTCTGGCGTGGAGAAACAGGGAAACTCGAAATAACCCCGCATTCGTTCGTGAAAGTTCACAATACAGACGAGCTGGTTGGCATAGGCGGACGTACGGGCCTGCATACCGTTCGGAAATGCACTCTGACAGGCCGAAGGTATGCAAACGAGATACTGCGACTTCATGCCATCCCTTGCGTTGAAATCATTGGAGATTTCTTTGTTTTCTGGGATGATAATGGCCGATCGCATACAGACCGTCTGGTGGAGAACATGCTTGAAGCTGAAACAATACAGCGTATGGAGTGGCCAGCGTTTGGGACTTGCTCGGACGACGCATTGCTGCGAGACCAAGGCTGCCTGTTTGAGACTTGGAGATTGCACTTCTTGAGAAGTGGAACAGTATTCCCCAAAGTCAGATCAATAACCTCTTTGCATCTATGACAAACTGGTGTGCAGCAGTCTTAGTTGTTCGAGGTGAACACACACCCTATTAAAACTCATACATCATGCCTAAACAGAACTTTTTTATCGTTTACACGTAACCAAATTGTTGCTCTAAATCATCTTTTCATGTTTTTTTTAAATATTTTCAAAGAATTAAAGCCTTATTAAAAAATTTTACGCATTTTTTCTGTATACAGCATTGATACGTGCGTGCTATCCATTGTATGCCAATACGTGGCTGTCTCGCACGGTTTTCTTCACTTTTTTGCTTGCTCCCCTAATTGTTTTGAGCAGTGCATTTGTTATATATTTTTCTGTACGGACGGTCGTTCAGCACATTCATTTCAAAAGAATGTCCAAGTTTTGTTGAAATGATTAGTTTCAAATGAAATAAAAGTAACAGAAAAAAATTATCTAAAACTAATGACCAATGTCAAAATAATACATAACTAAAGAAAAAACAGTTCAAACTTTTAAGTATGGGAAAAAAACCATCTTAACCGTCTTAAAATACATGTCGAGGGCCAAACCTATAAATAAAACCGCCATCTAGCAGCCATGCTTCAGTTGTTTTTGCCAAACCACCCACAAGTCGCATGATATAAATATGTGAAACAATTTTTCTCGTCAGCAAGTAAAGCAAGGCTAGGCCTACTTATTATTAGTCCATAAATGTAACCAGAAAATGTTGAGTCGTACACAGATTTTTGGTTGGTCATTTACAGGTTTGGAGCTCTTTACTTATTTTAAATACTCTAAAAGAACCTGAAGCAGAGTCATGAAAGTCTTCTCAATTTTTTCTCAATAGTTACACTTAACAATAAAAATGTTTTTAAGGTCATGTATCAAATACTATAGTTGGGACAAACTTAAGCTGGGGAAGCATTGTGAAGGCGACGCAGATCCTAATCAAAGCATTGAAATATTACAAAGCTGCCAGGTTAGGTTTGCTCCAACTATAGTTTTTAATGTCATAAAATTCTGAAAATGAAATTGTGCTCAGGTGTCTTTTAAAGGCGACAAAATCCTTGGGTTTGGGGTCTCACCTTAAAGGTAGCCACCAGCCTCTCAGTGTCTTCGGGCGGGGGCGAGTCCAGCCTCGCTTCGCGCAACTTTGCCTCCCCCGAGACGTCAGCAATGCCCGGGCTGGTCAGCAACGTGTGGTACCCGAGGTCCCTGCCCGGGCTGAGGCGACCGTCCTCCGAAGCATTGCGGCCAGAGCCCTTACCCGGGTAGAGCTGGGCCATGGGGAGCGCATAACGGCCACCACGACATTCGGCGATGCCTGGAATGAAAGAAAAAAGAATGTCAGAATGAACTGATACTTATCAACAAGTAGAGTCGATTGGGGTGAAGGAAACATGGGGTAAAAACAAACTCTATTATTGTCAGTTTTTCATGAGAAAGCACTTCGCCCCGCTTCCTCGAACGCGGAGTTCCATTTTACGCGGGGGTGATCGGTAAGCAATCCACGAGCTTCTAAATGAACAACCAGACAGCCTTAATTTGTGCGTGCATTTTAAAGTGCAAAAAAGTCTTAGTGTCCTTCACATCACTTGTTTCACTGATCTGTTGTCATTTTAGTTATTCTTACATTTTAAAAACTACTGCATTTCCAACAAAATGCTATGATCCGAATATACCTTCTGCCGAAAACAGCGAAATAGAATCATAGGATACCACGTGACGAAGGAGGAGTCAAGTGCCTTCTTGTGAAAAACGGACAATACCAAACTTGTGGTAATTTTTGAAACTAAAATATTTAAAAGTGATCACTAGGTAACAAAGAAGACATTACACCTTTTAGGGTGGAACGTTGTAGCACTACAGCACTACTGCCACCTTAAAGGGTACCAGAAGAAGCCAAATGGCACCCTTAGAGGTGCCATAGGGCGCTATACGGAACCAAATGGCACCTTTAAGGGCTCTTTTGGGGGTGCAATAAAGTGCCAAATGGCACCCTTAAGGAATTGCCGTTGGTGCTACAATGTTTCCCTCTAAAAGGTGCCATGTGCAACCTGTAGTTTTAACAGTGTATGGTACTTAAGGAGTTAAGTAGTCATGAAGTTTCTATCTCATAAAATTTCTCTAACACTAGCGGCCAACCTGACTGATGAACTTCGCTGGTCGAAAGTTTTTAGTATAAGTTACAGATTAAGAACAAAATTCAAAAGACATTAAAAAAAAATAAAAAATATTTTTGAGAAATTGTTGTTAGGAATTTTGAAAATGTTGAAACTGACTAGTGAGATCATTATGCATCTAAAATCCAAAATTACTGAAGCACTTTATCGTAGATTCAATTTCAGCAAAAGTGTATATATGAAGTATAATATCTTTAGATGCTAAATAAGCTAAAAAAAATTGAGATTGTTTTAATCAGATCATTAAGCAGAAAAAAAATCATCGCAATGAATTATAAAAGCATTTTTACATCGGGTTATATTAGTAAACAAAGAAGCATGTCCATGTTTCGTACGTCCTAATGAATATGTACCAGTTTCGCGAAAATAAACACTCACAGAGAAAAGATAAATAAATACCTTTGTGCTGAACAGTAAAGTAAGACAAAACAACGTTAGAAGAAGCACAAATTTGTAAATTACAGCAATTACAAATTTGTGCTTCTTCTAACGTTGTTTTGTCTTACTTTACTCACAGAGAAAGCCTGTATAAACACACTTGAAAGGAATTCTAATTTGGAAAACACCATAAATACATACAGAAATAGCTCAAGCTAAAAAGATCGAATGTGAACATTTTCTTAAATTGTAAAGTACCTAATATTATAATCCTGATGCCACTCCTTTTTGTATAAAATTTTTTTAACACAATATTTTACTTGGTATGTGTACACTTAGGAAGAAAAGTTTCGCGTATCGAGAAAGAACTTATTTAGAATAGCATAATTAATGTTATGAGAACAAAAAAAATAACTTAATTTCCATAGACAATATGTTTTTGAAAAGCAGCATTATTAATTGATATAAATTACTACTAAAATCTCTCCTTATCCCATGAATGATAAGACATCTTTTTGCTTGGAATATCATTTTCAGCTTGTTTTCGAAAAGAAAATGATGCATCATATTAAAAATGCTTTACAAGACTTTTTTTATTTATAAGCATGTATATCTTACAACCCAGCTTCCAGAAAATAAATGATTTAGTTTAAGTTTTCGTATTTCTGATGGAGCGCATCAATTTTGTTAACATTTATGCACATATTTTTACTGATTAGTTTTCAATTGCGGAAGCTTTTTTGCATTATTATACACGTATGAATAAAGCTTTTGGAACAAAAGAAAATTTTCCTTCGGTTCGGTGTATAGTTCTTTTACTTTTAATGCTCTGATAACTGACTGTTGTCCAAAAATATTCATCAGACTATGAGTTGGGGCAACTTCGATCCGTTTTTTTTTTTTTTAATTATTATTATTTTTTTTTTTTTTTTTAATGCCCCACAAATATTTAACAGTATTACAGAATGCATTATCATAATAATGACAAAAATATCTTGAAGGAGGCTATGGTTACCATAAATTGATAAATAGTGATTATAAAAACTGTTTGTAAAATGAATTATTAACCTTGTTCAAAGTTATCCAACCACTTAGTATAGTATAACATTGAACCGTGTCAGAAATGTGCTTAAAGGTAATTATGATGAAAATAATTATTAATGGAATATTAAGATTTTCTATATTATGCGTAAAACCAAAGATTCTTGGATGGAATGACCCTCAAAACGCCGCGGGATGGGGTTGGGAGGTCCTCAAAACACCAGGAGAACGCGACCGTTTTTTCTTTCACAGATGCCATTCTCAGTTTTCGATGTTAGCGCCCCTTACAATACCTTTAGCTAATACTGTACTAAAGGGGGAGGGGGGCGCACTTGATGAGATAAGGATTCAAAAAAAAGTCTAAATCATAAATAGTGTTTTTTTTTTAACAAAAAATTAAAAACATGAAAATGAATCATTAACCTGGTTCATGTTTATCTTTACCACTTAAAGTAAGTTTGAACTCGGGGAGAAATATATGGGGGAATGTGGGACAAAAAGAAATGGTGAAATATTTACTCTGCTTTTAGCGCCACCTGTCTAGTACCATTTCAACTAAGTAGTAACACATGTAGCCGATTCCAGTAAAGATAAACTTACCTCTGAAAATCAAAGAATACGGTAATACGAGCAATTTTCAAAAATTGACATTCGTATTGTAACATTTTGTCGCAAGTCGAACAGTATTTTTGTTATTATTAAAAGGTAAAGTAATTGTTATTAACATTTTAAATATTAATTGAGAACTACTAATATTCATTGTAGTATTTACTATTTCTTTATTAATCCTATATACATTTTAAACTCATTTTACAGTTAGTCAAGTGCATTCGGGGCAAAGCGGATGGGGCAATATGAAATAGTTCATTTCATTTACTAATTCAATCTTTTATAAAATCACTTACGTCATTCCTTCATTTAATAATTCCCTTATTCATTTATTCATTCCCTTATTCATTTATTCATTCACTTATTTTCTTGTTCATTCAATCACTTATTTTCTTATTCGTTCACTATTTCATTAACTGATTTTTTTTCTCCCTTATTAGTTTATTTATTTATTTATTCGTTTATTGTTTAATTAACTTTTCATTTCTTCATTCATTCTTTTATTTACTAATTTACTTGATCAAAAATATCTTTAATAATCCAAAAAAATATTTTATTTTGCCCCATGAAAAAAAAAGTGCAAATTTTCAACCTTTTTTTAGAGGTACAAGTTTATTGCCAAAAATAAATAATAATGTTTCAATACAAGTTTTACTATGAAATATATTGTTACTTTTTTATCTACCGAAATTTTCAGAACAAATTTCTAACTTGTTCATTCTAAAGAAAGTATATTATCTTACACTTCACCCCACATTCTGATACATATAAAAATGGTTATACGTGGATGTGTGTGTGTTCCTCATACAAATCCAGTTTGTGCTAAATTTTTGCCAAATTTGGCATAGAACTCTTTTTATGACCAGGAATTAACATAAAATAATCCTTGAAACGGAATGTTTACCCTTATTAATAACAAAATGACTGAATTTACAGAATTAAAAAAAAATCCAAAGAGATTTAAATTTAAATGTTGAGTCATAAAATTGCTTTTTCCCTGCATGCTAACGAGAAATTGTACACTTTTTTTTTCTTTTATTTAAAGCTGATTATTAAATGCTCGTCATTCAACATTGCCTTACTCGACACAAATTTTATTTTCGAGGTAAAACGAGCAACGCAGAAAGTGAGATATAAAATAATTATTTCAATTCATGTAGTGAAATTTGAACCAGAAGAATAGAATTTCTAAATGTTTAAAAGTTCTCGTTTTTATTTCTTTGCATCACAATATTTCTACGGTTTATTGCACTGCAGCCATAGAATATGAAAATGAAGAGGACGAGAGATTCAAGAGTAGCTTCTAAACAGTCACCTCCGACCCTTTGGGTTGAAAACTTAGTTCAGTGCATTCAGTGATGCCAACTTAATTTGTAAAAGAAAAAGCAGAAACAGAGATTATGACCTTGCAAGCAGGGTGCACTATGAGACCTTTCTCTACAAATGCTTTTGAGGACAAATGTACTGAAAAATATGAAGTGATGCAAAGTCATGGTTCAAAGTTAGTTATAAATTTCTGTATTCTTCGTATTACTTAAGGATGGATTGCTTTTTATTAGAGCTCTTTTAAAAGTGTAGCCTGTGCTCATGTTGCATCTGAAGAGAGCAGCTCAAATTTTGAGACGGATAATTCAGCTAAAAAATCAGAACTACAGATTTCTCAACCTGCCTGTTTATAAATAGTTCGCTGATAACAAGACTTCTGTTCTTGGACGAATTTATTTCTGTTTGGGGAGCGTAGAAAAGAGAGCAAACCCATTTCGTAAGACAATGCCAACAATCGTTATCGTCAAAGCAAACTGGAAATCCTCACCCCTATTTGAACAACTGAGATCGTTTAATCCGTTCTCCATTGGAGTTTAAGTTATCTGAGTTAAACTACATAATTCTTAATAAAATACCTTTAATTTAAAAAAAATATTTGCATTTAAACAATTTTGCAATATTGAATTCGAACTGTCTAGTGCGGTGAGGAGTGCATATTTTTGACATTTGAAAGACTATAGAATGATGCAAATGAGAGAGAAAAAAAAGATTTAAAAAGGATACATGCATGCTCTAGTCAATTGATTTTTAGTTCTCAAGAACGGCTGGCGTAGAACACTTAGCGCTTAATAATTGCTTCTAATAAAAATAAAATAACTGCCTACCCCTCCTTCCGATTCAGGGGCACTATATTTATATTTAGTCTGTTAATATTGATGAGTTATCTTTACTAGTAATAAAGTCTCTCTGTCTGGATGTCCGGAGGATGTCTGAATGTCTGGATCTCTGTGACGCGCATAGCGCCTAGACCGTTCGGCCGATTTTCATGAAATTTGGCACAAAGTTTGTAGCATGGGGGTGTGCACCTCGAAGCGAGTTTTCGAAAATTCGATGTGGTTTTTTTTTTCTATTCCAATTTTAAGAACACAATTATCATAAGATGGACGAGTAAATTACGAAATTATCATAACGTGGAACCGTAACATGGATACAAGCAAATTCTTGAGAAAATTCACCATACATTATTTGTAAATATACAGGCAAACCAAAAGACCTTTTAATTTTTCGATTACGGGCAAAGTCGTGCGGGTACCACTAGTGTATAAAAAAACCTAGTGAAAACTCCAGTTTTCCTTCGAATGAATGTTTTAATTCTAAGCACCTAAAAGCAAAGGGGTGTACGTGCTAGAAACCACCATTTAGATCACTAGTACAACATAATGGTAGGAGAACCTCATCTGTTGTGTGATAAAATTTCTTATGAACAAAAGGATTTAGAAACATTTTTCAAAGAAGGTCTACGTATACCATAAGATCAATGTATACATTCTTTGCACGCGTTTTACTCAACACTTCAGAAGAGAGATTAACATCCCCTAGATTCTCGCTGCCTTAATTGATATACTAGGAAGTCTGATTGTTACAAAACCACATGATGCATATAAAATATCTCGGTGTTCCGAAACTTATTAATCAAAGGAAAAAATGCTGAAAACCAAATGCAGTTGCTGAATTCATTATGTAAGACGAATGTTAGAAAAAAGTTCCTTAATTAATAACGGATAAGAAATGCGATGGCAAATAGGACTGCTGCTATTACATTCAGACCGCAGTTCAAGAAACGAAAAATGATTTCTAAGGCTACAACTAAAAGAAGTCAAACGAGGTTAAATCGTGGTGTTGTTGGTCCGATTTTAATGATAGACTTATTAATGAATCTTCCCCTGAAGCGATCTCTTACGCGGTACACAGGATGGGCAACGGGGTAATTCCTGGAACTGACAAACATTTTGGAGATTTCGGGTATCTCTATACCATCGTTTCCCAAAGTGTGCTCCGCGGAATCCCAGGATTCCGCCAAAGGAAAGTAAGGGTTCCGCCACGAATTGGAAAAAATTAAACATTTTTTTTCATGTGAACATCGATTAATCAAAGTGAAACCTTTTTTAACCATTGGCATTACATCATATTAATGACGTTTAAAAACGCAAGAGGCAGTGGCGTAGCTAGGAAGGGGCGGAGGGGGCGGTCCGCCTCGGGCAGCACTTTTTGGGGGGCGGCAATTTCGTACTTATGATGCGAAAAAAATTAACGCTTTTTCCCAATAAGGAAATCATGTTTTTGATCTATTACTGGAGGCAAAAAAGAAAAAAATAAAAAAAAAATAAATAAATAAAATTAATTTGAATTCTGAAATTTTGAATCCAGATTATGTTTTTCGCAATCACGAACTGAGACAGGACCCTATTCATTGGAGTTATTGTTTCTAGAAACGGCTCCTGCCCCTCCCCCCCCCCCCCCAAGCCTGCCTCTCCTCCTGGGCGGTTACGTGTGCATAGTTGTGTGTGTGCGTAGACCTGTGTGTATGCACGTAGGCGTGTGTGAATGTATGTGTGTGAAGTCGTGTGTGTGTATGTGTGTGAACGTGCGTGTGTGTAGGACATGGACGCCTCCGACCAGGAGATCGGATAGCTCAAAACCGGAGCAGCCGCGCCGCGCCGCCAGCAGAGGACGGTGGGCGGTGGTGCTGCAAAGGCTTCTGGTCCAAGTTGAAAAAGGCACGGACACCAAAAACGGTCAAATGAGAACAATAAGCAATCGTGATTGCTCAAAAAACGTGTTAGAATTGTAAGGTTTTGGTACGACTGTGATAATAAAATTACTCTAATGCAAAACATGTGCTTTGCTTGCGGACATCTCAGCCCTATTGTTTGCATTTTCTCTTCCTTCATCTGAAGACAGACTGAGAGAGGTGATAGTTTTAAGTCAAGGGACCATGTTTTTCTTTCTTTTAATATTAAGGTTAACTATTGCGGAGGAAACAATGAATTTTACAACCTTTCGTTATATGATGAAAGCTACCACTTGATTTAAGAAAGTTCCTTGGAAACCACCTTATTAAAATATATATATATATATATATATATATATATATATATATATATATATATATATATATATATATATATATATATATATATATATATAGGAAAGTGACAACAAGAGTAAAAGGAGAGAGGTCTCAAGTGGTGGGCGATTACATGCTCATTTTCAGGATAGCATTATATGTTTGAAAAATTGCTTTGATTGGTCATTGATTACAAAATGTTTACTAAGACAGAACGAACTTTAAGGTAATTATATAAAAACACTTATTCACTACTCGCATAAAAATTACTTTTAATACTGTTTTATGTCAGAAAAATCCTTTAAACATAATTGAAAAGAAGCAGAGTACAACCTAGTTTATCCGGACTAACTACAATCATAAACATCCTGGATGATTGAAAACCCGAATAATTCGGATAGTATGGGTAATAAATAAGTAAAACAAATCCTTAAATAACCAGGGTAACTGTTTGTTTCAACAACAACAAAAAAAAAAGAAAGAAAGAAAAAGAAAAAAACATGTTTTTCAAAGATCTAAAAGATCTAGAAAAACTAGAAAATCACCCGTCAAGGTATGACGGGTGAAAATTGCTTCTACATTTGAACGAAGCCATTGCCTGTTTGATGATTTTTTGGTAATCGAAATTGTAATCCTAACTCCAGTGGATTAACCCTGAGTTCCAGTAGATAACGTTCATTGCTGATCATTTTTTCGTTTCTTCATTACCCTGAAATGAGTCTTACCAGTAAAAAAGCTGCCGGATCGAGTTCAGCCTTGTCACAATAAAGCCTTTCCCTGTATGTCAAATATTACCAAAACATATTATCAAATTATCATGCCGTGGCGCGAGTTTCACTGTTGAAACACACGGGTTACTCTATCACCGGCTGTTATTTAGATGAGAATTGTTTACAAGACATGAAAAAGTACTCAAATTTTTCACATCATTTTTTTTACATAGAATTGTTCCATTGTCTTCTGTTTTAAACATGCGTGGCATTTAAATGTATCTCAGTCGCGCAAAAAGAAAAAAAAATGTTTACCTGAACTTAAAATTTTTATTAGATGATTACTAGAGTCTACTAAATTTTTATTAGAATTATTATATTTGATCCGGATTATCCGGACAGCCGGATATACGAGGGTCGGATAAACGAGGTTCTATTGCACAATTTTTCGGCGTAACTTTGAATCACAATATCTCTGTTTTAAACTGTCCCACTCATTTTCTAATAATGTTACTGAATTTGTTGATATACTTGTAAAACAGAATCAACGCTCCTAAAATTTTGAATGGTTATCTGAAATTAGGAAACAATAATTGTTAAATCTATTTAAAATAAATTGCTATCGGGGCTCAAAGCTAATTTTCCATTTAGGGTCAATCTGAAACACGTCAGAAATGGAGTGCAAAATTAATTATTTTAATAAAAGTACCCTGTACTTCGGAACATCACAAGATTTCTATCATTTATAAATTTGTACTTAGTATTACAGTGTAGGAAGAGCACTTAAAACAACTTCAAAAATACCTTTTAAAAAGTAGTTTCAGAATTATTGAATGATTCATTACTTCGTTCATTTATTTATTTTGTAAAATGAATAGCATAAACATATTTCATAACCTCGCCAATAGGCTACAGCACAGTGCCTTCTATTCTTTTTAAATTAAATTTTATTTTATGTATTTATTTTTATTTATTTTGTAAGATGCAGATTAGAAAACTTATTTCATAACCTTGCCAGCAGAGTTCAGCGCTGAGCCTTCTATTTTCTTTTCCGTTTGATTTTATTTTTTTTTTTTTTATATAGAGTCAACTATATTATGATAAAAGTTCCGCAAAAGCTAGAGAAGGTTGGAAAAACTTTTCCATGTTGGGTTGGGATCTTTTGATACCAAAATTTCAGACTTACATGATTGGTGGAAATGTCGAAGACTTTGATTGCTGATTAAACTTTAGCTATTAGTGCGTCTTAATGAAACAAATCACGGGCTCACTGAATAGCATAAATTCCACCATTAACAATTCTATTTCTTGTAATCACTGAAGCATCATTTGGCGCATTAACGCTCATCATGTATTTATCGTGCTGCTGTTGCCAACTCTTTGTTCACAAAAATGTGTGCTTATTGCTCCCTTTCCCATCCTTCCCACGTTTCAATTAGCCTTTGTCCCAGACAAAGTTAAGAAATATGACAATTTTACTTTATAAAACATTTTGTTTGGCAACGTTTTCGTTTTTAGAGTGATTTTTCCGTTGTAATATTTTGACGTGATTTTTTTTTTAAGTCGGTATGTCACAAAGGTTTCCTGATAACTTATGATCAGGTCCGATTTTGGCATCAATCATAATTGAAGATAATGGAAAAAATAAACCAACGTTTATAGGATTTGTCAAAATAGATTCACTCCTTAGATTTTCCAATATAAAAAAGAACATGGCCCCCACAGGGAGGAGGCCATGAACTCCAAACCAATGGGCTCCGTGCAAATAAGGGCGAAATTAAAACATATTTTACTACATATTATTTCAAAGTTTGGCAAAACAGAAAGTAGGTCCATGACGTGAGCTTAACAAAGGGGCTCTGTAATAACTGTGGGAGTTATAAAAAATAGTTTTGTGTAAATTTTTACGCATGCAACTGCCATTTGAACTCAAATCGTAATTTTCACTAAAATTATCCATGATTTCGTAAGATGCAAAGTTCTCGAATATTATCTCTATAGAACCGGAAGTTGATAATACAGGGTTAGCATGAAAGAATATCCCGGTTTTAAAAATTTATATTTCATAAACTATTACATTTAGCACTATAAATGACACAAAAAAATAAAGAGAAACTGAAAGTTTTTTTCACTTACAAATGTTCGATGTGGGCGCCTTTCGTAACGTGACACACATCTATAACATGCATTTTGGAGTGCTTCACTGTCAATGTTTCGTAATGATACACATATGCGATCATTCAGTTCTTGCAATGTTGTAGGCAATGGTGGTGTATTAACACTGTCTTTGACGAAACATCATTAAAAAAAATCACTTGGGGTTAGGTTTGGGGATCTGGCTGGCCAACGCATAAAAGGTCATCATTGCCTGCACAGACAATCCTGCGTTGTGGAACGTCCGCGGCGCAGCGAGGGGAGGGGGATAAAAATAACCCAAAGTTGGTTTTAACATTGTTGCCAATCCTAATACAGTAGTTAGTACACGTGTAAGGACTGTTGTGTTTGAAAAAACCCTTCTGGAAGGAATTTCTGCCGGCGCTAGTGCTTAACCTGTATATTTAAGTTGTTACGTACGTTCAACAAAACTTTGACAGTTCATCTTTATTTTTATGTACTACTAGCATTCCCGTACCTGGCATTGCTCGGGTAATGGAATTAGCAGGGTTAACAGTGCTTGGTGCACCTAGTTTCGACTTTAATTACTTATAACCTTTTTTTTTCTAATTTTGGGAGGATCCCGGGGCTCCTGGACTCCTTATATAAATGCCCTTCTCCTAACCGATCTTTAACTGTTATTAACGATTCTTTTAAAGTATTGATTTTCTTTGCAAACACAGGCCATCCACATTTTATTGTTATATCTATGTTTAAGCAAGAACTTCTTTGTATACAACATTTCTAGTTTTTTTTTCTGGTGCTAAAATTATTAAGCTGCTTGATGAACTGACTTTGGAGCAAGCTACATAAAATTGGCAGTGTGAAAAAAGGTCTTCTCTTAAATCGATCCCTGCTACTTTTAATGCCTGTCCTTGTGACTTATTAACGGTTATTGCAAAGCAAATTTTTACAGGAAACTGCACTCTTATAAATTCAAAAGGATAGTCCACCTGTGATGTTGTTCTTAAAAACTTCGTTTCTAGTTTTGAAAAAATGAAAGCAAAAATCAGAAACATTATAATTTGACTTGAGAAAAGCCTCGAGAATCACGTGAGAAACAAAAACAATATCAAATTTAAAATTCGCTATCGAGCAAAAGTTGAGATGAAGTACTGAATAATGATTTGAATGGTGGAAAGCCTCTGAAAATAAGGGATTTAAATTTCAATGACAGGTTTTAATTTCACAGAAATTAAGGGGTTTTAATTAATTTCTCCTGAACTAATTGATATTTCTAAAAATCCTTTCTTAGTGGATACTTTCGTAATCATGTGGACATGCCTGCCAAATTTCAAGTCTGAGACTTCAGCGGTATTGGCTGTGCGTTGATATATATATATATATACTAGCTGACCCAGCCACGCGTTGCTGTGGCAAAAAAGTTGGAATAAAGTAAACGTTTACTCATTATTTTGATAGAATCAAATAAATATTTTTAATAGAGCTTAAAATGGTATAGCCTATTTTAAAACATATGAGATTGATAATGGGCGTGATTCAATGTAAGAACGATTCTTAAATGTTCCTGGAAAATTATGGACAGCTTATGTGGCCAATTTCTGCCAGTAACATGTCATGCCAAAACCCGGAAAGTTTTCCGATAAAAGTTAATAACCTTCCTGAAATTATCTCGGAAGCCTCTTGAAAAATTCAAAGATCTTTCTGTTTGAAGCTAGTCGTGTTTCTGGAACTTTAGTGTAAACTTAGGAAGGGATTTAAAAAAAAAGCTTAGCACCTTTCTGATTTATTAAGGAACTTCTATAAGCAGTAATGCAAACATAGCCAAAGCTTAGCCAGAACTGCAAGCAAGTATCGAAAATTTTTACTCAGTAACGTTTCGGATTTTTTTTTTTTTTTTTTTACATTGCAGGCTGAAGAAAGTACTTATTGAATTCAGTAAGTACCAACTAAATTTTCTATGGAAAAAGCACTGTACTTACGCTTAGTAAATTTTGTAAGTATGACTTCGGCCAAAAAAAAAAAAAAAAGCAAAAATAACTTGAAAGTGATAGTAAATATCGAAACTGATTGTAAAATAACCGAATATATAAACTAAGCATAAACCACCATACACTTTTAGACTCTACACTACATTTTATTCACCTCAGCTTTCTCTATAGTTTGTAATCAATAACTTCTTTACAAAAAACACTAACTAAATTAAAAACATGTAAAAATTAAATTTTTTCAATGAAGTAGATAACATTGACTTCGAACTATTGTTTCTATTATTTGAAAACTGAAAACTGTCTAAGAACTAAGTTGTGCTTAATGTTCTTGCTTAACCAGGCTTTTTCTAATACGCAAAGTATGATAACTTTCCACTTGTGAGTACGCGATACATGGTTGCCCATGAGAGAAATATTTATGTTTCAAGTTCAAACCGAAAGAAGACTTAATTATTCTTGAGATGTATTTATGAACTTTGGGAAAGCTAAACGAAGCAAAAATTGAAGCCTTTCAAATGTGTTTGAAAATTATGACGCTATTAATGGATTACGTTGCAGACACAAACATTTCTCCTTTAAACTTTCCCGTCAATATTGTTGACTTTTGATGAAGAAATGTGTACCTTTGCGGAATTTAAGTAGGTTTAAATCGCGTAAAAGAATAAATTGTTGAGCCAATTTTCAACCGGAAATCGTGAAGTCGCATTCCTAGTGTATCGAGGGAATTTAAAAATTCAGTTGGAATGTTTACTGCTTTGTTTTCATCGACAACTGTATAGGCTTGTTCAGCATCAATGGAGAGCTTTATTTTCCAGCCGTCAGTAATAGCTCATTATTCGCAATAATTGTAGCTAAGGCAGCGTCATTGCTCTGTTGTTATACGTTGCAAATCAGTGTTAACTAAGTCGGTGGCCCAACTATCAAGTGACGGCATATCATAATAACTAAGTGGAAAATTTTAAATTGAAAAGCAAAAACCTTCAGTTAAAACTAAAGCTTCATATTCATCTCTGGTGTAAAATCTGGATTTGGACATTTGTGTGTTTGTTAAACTTTATGAAATACGTCTTCAAACGTGAAATTTATATAGTTTCTCCTTAAAAAATGATGATTGTGTTGGATAGTATGTCGTCAAAATTGTTTTAAACAGTTGACGAATACTGTTTCTCCTTATGTCAAACCTGCATTAGAACTGCCAATGACTTTGTACGACCAATAAATACAATTTGCGATATGCAACGGGATATGTATTTGACAGTCGACAATTGACGATCCACAAATATTCCTGTCTGTTCGGGAATGTTTACCGAAATTAAAACTGCTACAAAACCAACGCGATTACAGAGGCAATTATGATTTTAAAAAAAATAATAAATTTATCTGGGAATAGACTCTCAATTAGTTCACTTTTCGTCTCAACGGCAGTGTAGAAATTGTCTGGCTCTTTGTTGTACTGTATATTTTGATGGAGTTCAATTTCACCGTTTCCAATACCCAGCAGTTGCTTAGAAAATACTTGTGCGATTAGATTATTTTGCGTTTATATTCGCATGTTCATGGCCAATCGCATTATCTCGACATTACGCTATAAAAACGATTGTTTTAATCATGCGTTGATTTCATCGGAATAACTGGTAATGTCTGCCGGAAATCCCCAGGAGTATTCGGAGAATTTCGCCTAAAAATTTATCGTTGCCGTTCAAATCTTGCACAATCCTATGATGAGCTTCGAATGAATGCTTTTACTCATGAGCCTTAGTACACTTATCGAAAATTATAATTTCACTCTCTTGCAACACTACAGTCATTCTGCGTTTTTTATTTTTTATTTAATGTTACACATTGCGTTTTGTTTGTTATGAATATCTAGTAGGCAACTTTAAAGCTGAATGTGCTGTTTGTCTACCATCTGAAAAAAGTAGCAGCAATACCTGACGATGCAATTGTCACTGCAATTTTCTGTTGCGAACGTATCTTTGCAAGAATTAATGATATTAAAAATGTCTTGGGGAACAAAATAAAGAAAATATTTATTTTCCGCTTAAATTCATTAACCTTCCTGAAATTAACTGAAATATTTTTGAAGAATTCAGTAGTCTTCTTGGTTAAAGGCAGTTATGATTCTGGCACCTTCAGCGAAGCCTAACGCAAGTTTTATATAATAGCCTAGAACCTTCCTGCTTTTCTAAGAAAGTTCTCAAAGCATTAATGCACGCTTTGCCAACGCTAAGACAGACTCTCAAGCAAGTAAGTCTAATGTAGTTCCTCTGCAGCTCTTGCAAAGCTTCGTGATCCAGATATCTTTTCGCACTCATTGGGTGTTGAGTCAATCTGGACGAACCGTGATCGCTCCGAAACCGATACACCTATTAAATACGTTTAGTTAATCTTGATACTGGTGGAGAAAAATATTTTTCATTGTAGCAATTGAAGGAAACGTTTTGAAAAATATAGTTGATTTTCTCAGGAAGTGAATAATAACCTGTAATATCCCGAAACGTTATATGGAAATTCTAAGCAGCATTTCTGAGTTTTTTTATCATGGTGTTTTTTAGCAGTAAGTCAAACGATGTTAGAGTTATATCGATTAATTAACTTACACCGCCATCTATTAAGAATTTTTAGAACTAAACAATCAATTCACACTATTATTGCATAATTAATATGAAATTTGCAATAAAAAATTATAAAAACTATCCTATCTTTTAAGTTGGACCAAATGACACATAGATATGAAATTTGAGAAAAATCGGTTGAGTAGTTTCGGAGTTTACCCCGAACAAACATCGTGACACGAGATTTTAATATATATAGATATATATATATATATTATCTCAGGACATTGATTTTTATATATTAAGATTTATAGTGGTAAGTTTAATAGTTTATGAAATAAAAGTCTTTAAAACCCAGATATTCTTTTCTGCTAACACTGTATGAAAAAAAGTTTAAACATTTCGCGCGCTTCCAATTTTCGCAGTTACAACGGTCCCCTGAAAATTTCGAAAACTCATGCTTCGAGGGGGAAAATGCTTTTACAGTATTTTTGCTATACAGTAATACATCCTTGCCTTTAAGGTGATTAATTTTAATGTCCAGTCACATTACTCCGTTCATGAATTTATACTTTTTCTTTTGACCACTCAGGTGAATGATGCAAACAGAAAATGTTTAAGTTCAACGAACTCTATACGACAGAAAGATGCATTCGGGTAAAAGATTTCTCCGAGAAATGATTGTCCAGGCTTTAATATTAAGCTTAATGATCAAAATTCACTCATACCCGGAACTCCCAGGAATGGAAAACAGTTTTATGTTAATAATCATGGATGAAGAATAAAACGTGTCGGTAGATGAGATCTGAAATTAAAGATTATTTCCTCCTCTCAAGTATTTCACGCAAACAGGAATAGGACAGGTGAATCTAATTTAAATTTATACGTTCATTGAGAATAGAATTTGTTTCCACGTTAGGCAGCAATTATTATGAAAAAAGTATTTAGATAAAAATAAAACATACAAAATAAATTGCTTCACTTTCGAATACTGACTTCACTCCCGAGGGTCCCCTGTTCCTATCACAGTAGTGAATTGCCTAGAAATTTCGAATACTGTCGATTTTGATTTGTTGAATTCTTTTCTGAAATTGTACGACTTTTAGACTATTTAAAAGAAAGAAGTTTGATTTTTTACCTAATTAGTGGTGTTTCACTTTTGACTGCTGAAATTAAAATGCACTGATTCTAAAAATAAAGAAAACAATACAAAGTCGAAGAAATACAAATGATGACGCTATGCTCAAAACGGACTAGTTTCTAAAAACGCGAAGTTTTGTTTTTACTAATGCCCCTTGGGTGGACCTGGACATCCAAGTCACATTCGCGTAACGAGTACGGAATTAAGGCAGAAGGGAGCGATTTTTCAAAAATAGAGGCTCACACATGGGAGAAGTCCGAGTTTGGCCTCGATAAATGGCAACATCACCTCCACAATTTAGGCGTAGTTATAAAGGGGAGAGAAAGACTCCAGAAATTCTGCACCTAAAGTAACAACTAGAAACTGATCACAGCGCTTTCAGACCCATGGATTGGACAAACACGTGCTGTGCATGTACTCGATGGGCATTTAACGGTGTGGGATTCCGAACCCAAAACCATTCGATTTTGAGTTGATATCCTCACCCACGGTCTCTTATAATAAATTCTACAGGGTGTATCAGTATAGCGTTTACAGACTTTCATGGCAGATCGAGTACACCTAGACGATGGGAAACCACATAGCAATGCATGGTCGGAAACGCTTTCCTGGCGCTGTAGTGACGACGCAAATCACCAAAAAGACAAGACACGAATAAGAGAAAAAAACATGTTTATTATCCTTAGTAGAACAAAAAATTAAGAAAAAATGTACGTCTCGGGACGCTCGGCAGAAGTGAGAACTTTCATAGGATTAAATTATTATCATTATTTAATCCTATGAAAGTAGCAATTGGGTTATGGTAGCTATAATAAGCAACGAAATTTCTGCATTGTATGTTATATAAAAATCTTGCAAAAAGACTGCATTAAGTACAGTTCCGTGACTTGTAGTATTTTAATTTTTGATCACCATTCAGACTAATTTTTAACCGACTTCAAAAAGGAGGCGGTTATCAGTTCATACCGTATGTATGTTTTTTTTTTTTGTTTGTCCACTCATAGCGTCTCACCTAGTGAACCGATTTTGATGATTCTTTTTTTAATGGATAGAGGATGGCTCAACTTAGGTCCCATTACTTTGTTTGACCATATTTGTTCTTTAGATAAAAAGTTATGGGCAAAAAACAGTAAATTTCCCTATTAAATGATTAAAATCATATTGTAGCGAAGTTCGCTCTTTTCATCCGAGGATAACGGTGGCTCAGTGGTAGAATTCTCGTCTCCCACACGAGCAACCCGGGTTCAAATCCCGACTAGGACAAAGTGAATGTTACTAAAATTTCGTTTTTACTGTTTCCCGTATTTTCTCGAATGTTCTATTAATTTCTGTATCTTTTAAAGTTTGGAAAGTTCCAGCACTTTTTCAAGTTGTATATAAGGAGATGTAACGTTCATTCGTGGTTCTGAATAAAGATCTCGAGTTGAGACTAACGAGTATTCGCTTCATTTGGCTTTCACATTGTCTTCGCTATTTTCATCTACGCGACAATATGAAACTCATTGTTATAAAAGTTTGGTGCCATATAACTGTAACATTAATAGTAATTGTAATGATAATTTTGAATAAAGGCTTTTCTAAAGCAATACAGTGATATAGAGCCGCACTTCTTACTAGGTAACTTCTTACTTTTACTGAAATATCTACATTTACACTAAAAAGAATGAAATAAAAAAATTTTGAAAAAAAAAATAGAACCGACTTCAAAATTGCTCTAAAAAGTGAAAAATAATTTTATTCTTTAAACACCATCGATAATACTTTTAAACATAATTTTTGAAGTTGGCGCAAAAACAAAAAGTAAAATCCATTGTAACCATGCTTCGTTCATATTTTTATCAAAAAATCATCCAAACTTAGGAACGAAACATTTATATCGTTACTCAGATATGCTGTCATCAATGCGTAATGCATGTGGTAGTGAAGAAACTGGACCTGGTTAAATTTATACTTGTAGTTGAGTTATGGCTGTGAATGATTTTATCGATCGTTTTTGCGCCAACTTCAAAAATTATGTTTAAAAGTATTATCGATGGTGTTTAAAGAATAAAATTATTTTTCACTTTTTAGAGCAATTTTGAAGTCGGTTCTATTTTTTTTTTTCAAAATTTTTTTTAAACATAAGCTTTGATGTCGGCGCAAAAACAATAGATTAAATGACGTACTCCTCACATCTCAAGAAACTGCACTTTACTGTACCACGGCAGTACAGACCTTGATTAGACTTGCTATTGTTTTTACACATTTATGTTTTGATGGTTTGAATTATTTTATAATGTTAAAAAAACTCCAGTCACCACATTAGCTCTTGTATCTTTAAATAGCAAATTTTCTCTGAAATTTGACATTTGAAGGATTGTATGTAATCGTTAAAGTATGGCTATGAATGACATGACTATAAATGACATGAAATAACAAGACAAGCTCGTTAAATGACAGTATACAAAATTATTCAATTATACAATTTGACTGGGTATTCTAATAACGATTACTTGATCGTTAAAGTTTGAAATACGTCACTCGGAAGAAAATAATAGAAGCGTCTAAGTTCAAAATCCGCATTTACTCTTTTTTTTTTTTTTTTTTTTTTTTTTTTTACAGCGTAAATTTTACACTGTGAAACTTTCACCCACGAAAACTTTTTATAGTAATTAACTTTTGATGCTTCCTGTGGTATTTTTGGGTTGCTAGCTATTATTTCCCTTTTTCGACAATAAATCTCAAAATAAACTGTAGAATATGTAGTGTGAAAATTATAGCAACAAACAACATCGTGATCTTACTTCTATCCATTTTTGACTCAACACAAGAGAAGAGCGATAGCTCTTCGTCGGACTCAATTGGTCAAGAAACTAAACATCATAAAAAAAATTTGAAAAAAAAATAGAACCGACTTCAAAATTGCTCTAAAAAGTGAAAAATAATTTTATTCTTTAAACACCATTTATAATACTTTTAAACATAGTTTTTGAAGTTGGCGCAAAAACAAAAAGTAAAATCCATTGTAACCATGTTTCGTTCATATTTTTATCAAAAAATCATCCAAAGTTAGGAACGAAACATTTATATCGTTACTCAAATATGCTGTCATCAATGCGTAATGCATGTGGTAGTGAAGAAACTGGGCTTGGTTAAATTTATACTTGTAGTTGAGTTATGGCTGTGAATGATTTTATCGATCGTTTTTGCGCCAACTTCAAAAGTTATGTTTAAAAGTATTATCGATGGTGTTTAAAGAATAAAATTATTTTCCACTTTTTAGAGCAATTTTAAAGTCGGTTCTATTTTTTTTTTTTTTTTTTTTTTCAAAATTTTTTTTATTTTATTCTTTTTAGTGTAAATGTATTTCTGAAATATTAAGAAGTTACCATACAAAACTTTACCTTATTATTTAAAAAAAAAATGCTCCATACTATAAATAAAATTTTAAAAAAATTAAAAAAAAAAAAACTAAAAACACGCTTTAAACTTTAAGCGATTGAAACTAAAAATTTATCTTTGTTCCTCCCTGGAATTCATTTGTGTGTTAATTTAATTATAACCATTTAAATATTACGTTTTCCCTAACTAATTTACATTTCACAGCATAGTTCCTTTTTATGCAATCCTGTATCTCCTTACTTAGCCCAAATCATCTGTTATTAGCATACATGATAACGATAAAAATACTACTATAGTTGAAGCAAACCTAACCTAGTAGCATTGTGAAGGCTAAGCATATCCTAATCACTGCCTAAACCTCGCTTCCACGTTAGGTTTACTCCCACTATAGAGCAATGAAACTGAAGAAACTTGATGCTTGCTTCAGAGAAACCTTCATTCAAAACTATCACCACAATTACTATTAATATTATTGTTGTATGGCACCAAATTTTTTAAACAATGGGCTTTAAATTTAATCAATTCATAGGGAAATTGCATGAAATTTACTGTTTTTTGACCATAACTTTTTTTGTAAAGAACAAATATGGTCAAACAAAGTTATTGGACCTAAGTTGAGTCATCCCCTATCCATTAAAAGAAGAATCATCAAAATCAGTTCACTAGATGAGACGCTGTGAGTGGACAAACAAAAAAAAAACATACATACGGTATGAACTGATAACCGCCTCCTTTTTGAAGTCGGTTAAAAATATTTTAGACTTTCGCACATGCTCGATGTAATGTTTTCATCAAGTTAAATCAATCTTTCCGATCAAAAGCTTCTGAGGAAACGAACGCTTTCAAATTATTTCATCAATATTCGCTTTCAAATTATTCATAAGTAGAGGTGTTTCCGCATGGCTTCAGGGCTATCATTCTCAATGGAAGCAGTAAAACCGGCGCTTTTCACGGACTAACTTATTTAAAGGTAAAATATGTCAGGAAGTACGCAAATATTTTAATGATGAGAATATCGGATGTGCGAGAGACAAATAAATAAAAAAGGATCAAAATTTGCTTGAAACCGCTTGAGCATGAGACTTTATCAGAAACAGGAATGTTAAAACACCGCCATTATAATATTTTTTTCGCTAACCCTCTGAAAACCTCTCGCGAACCCCCAGGGGCTCGCGAACCACCGGTAGAGAACCGTTGTTCTAGATGTATTCTATCTACCCTGAAAGTATGTAAACGCTGTTCAGATACATCCTGTATAACAAAAAAAAAAACTCGACGCAGAAAGAAGTTTCTAAACTAAAACGAAATTTTACATGCGTTACGGTAACACTAAAATAAGAAAGTGATTACAAAATGAAAGCCAAAAAATAACCATTTATTACTGAAAAACTCCCAAGTGAATGGAGCATTTTGCAAATACTCACAAGCACAATTAAAGCCTCATTCAAGAATGAATGAAAAAATAATTTTATCAAAAATTTAAATCTGATAATATCATACTAATATATTCGCCACAATGCAAGGATTTTCCCAAGTCTGGATTTTTAGAATTTAAAATTTCAGAAGCCATTACCATGGATGGTTATGGTATTTCCTCAAATGTAATTACGAAAATACATTTCAATTAACAGCAAGACCCTGAAAATATTGTAGTCTTCATAGTCCAATCTGAACGCTTCTTTGATTTCTTCCTGTCATAAAGAAAACTTGCACCTCAATATTATTTCGATGCATCATGTCTCGGCTCTGTTTTAATTAAACATTAAACGAAACAATCTTAAAACTATTTTAATCATAAAAACTTAATTAATGAAGTTCTATAACTTCTTAGTTGCCACAAGCGTAACTCGTGACCTGATGATTTAATTTGTTAGTGTTTCAACTTTTTCAAATTCATTAAACAAAATCCTTATTTGAGACAAGAAAAAAGAACCTGCAATCCCATAATCTGAATTCCTCATTCAAAAAGGATAGTAAATTATATATTCTGATATTGTTAATGTTATAACTTTTCGCCTCGAGATTTCAAGTATAAATAAAAACAAATTTAATGGACGTCGACAATCACTAAAGCTTTTCACTCAGTGAGTATTTTCCAAAAACTGTAAACATTTCAAGAATTGGAGCCAAAAATTATTTAAACTACTCTCTTGGCTTTATGTTTAACATAAAGATCTCAAGGTCTACAAAAACGTCCCAATTACCAGAGTAAAAATCATACTACGAAAGCGATAAATTTCTTCAAATCTAAAATAACTGCGATTTGCTAGAAACAGAATTACATGTTTTGCAAAAGTTTGAGACGGCAATTCTCCATTTTTTTTGTCTCCTTTCATTCAAATTATGTGTGTATCCCCAAATGAAAATATCTTCTTTAAAAAAATGTTTGTTTAGTCTGCGAGAGATTGACTGAGTTTCATGCTCATTTGCGTTTAATACACAGAAATCGAAAAATACCGCCTCATTATCTCACTGGCCCTATTTTCAAACACTTATTTAAGTTCTTTTTTAGAATTTAAAGCAGAGTGTATGAAAATTACATTTCTTTTTCAACTTTTTGTTTCCTCAAGACAAAGAGAATGATAAGAACAGCAATAAATTAAGCGATGGAAAGATTATAAAATAAATAATTAGTAGAGAAACAAATACTAAAATAAATTGCTAAGTAATAAAATAAATAAATCATTGAAGAAAATAATACATTATTAAATTAATAAAAAATTCGTTGAAAAAATCAATTTAATAAATGAAAACGTAATAACAACAGGAATATTTCAGAATGAGTAGAGCGATACAGTGAAACCTGTGTAAGTGGATCACTTGCGGTGCACTACTTTAGTGGTCATCTTAAACAGGTGGTCAACTTACAAAGATTGATTTATATGATAAGGGCTAATTCCGTGCCCGAAAAAAGCGGTCAACTTAGACAGGTGGTCATCTTCACCGGTTTTACTGTACTATATTTTGTTTTACACTGGGGGTTGATAACCAAGTATTTTTCTTTACTTGTAATTTGTATGTTCTGAAGCGAGCATCAACATACTTAAGGTTCTCTGAAGTTTATTCAATGTGCAACTTATTGATGGGATATATATATATATATATATATATATATATATATATATATATATATATATATATATATATATATATATATATATATATATATATATATATATATATATATATGTATATATATATATATATATATATACGTAGTACATAGTACAAAATAAAATCTTTTTTAAAGTTAACTTCTCAAGAAAAATGGATAGTTTTCTAAACTTGAAATTCTATTATATGCAAATGCAAAAAACATAATTCATAAGTATACTAGTAGGGTCGGCATTTCTTAAACCAGCCTTATATGCTAATTAATCCTGGTGTAGATTCAGTTATTAAGGTTCCTGTGCCAATACAGCTAATTCAATCAAATAATTAAGCCTACAGAAGTTTAAGGATGTAATTAAAATCAACTAGAGAAATAGATTATATTGAGACTATTAAATAAGTAAAGCAAAGGCTTACTATTACCTGATGTAAAAATATATGGCTTACGGATAGTTTATCAAAGCAATTACTGCTTTTATTTTATGTTACATGAAATAAACAAAACTTCTTTTAAATGCAAAAAAAAATCCTTTTCAGTAAAAGAGTAATAAACTAAATTTGTATTTCAAGAGAAGTTATTTCAAAACAAAAACAATCATTATCAACAATTAAATAGGCTATAACTATTGAATCACAGTAAAATTGCAAATAATGGGAAAATGACACTAGATTGGAGTAAAAGGAAGTCATATGATGCACACATCAGCTCGTTTACCTTCCAGAAGTAAATGAAATATGATCGACGTCAAACCACTTGACCGCGCGATTTCTAGTGTAAAATGTCGACTTGGAAAATATTAAGAATGGATTTGGTTGCCCCCTCCCCCCCAAAAAAAGTAAGGGTATGTAGAGAATTTTCCATCCCCCTACCCCTCAAGACCCTTACGTAATTAATGAATGTCCCCTTATTATCCTCGCTTGAGCTTAGTTGATGTTCCTTTGATTTTTCAAATTACCATGACACACGAAAATAAGTCTCAGGGCCAACGATAGGTCATGTCAGTCTAGTCAGAAATTGAGGGCCCGACCGCCGAGGGGGCCTGGCTCGGGATCGAAGTCGCATGAATTCATCAAGTTTTATGGGGAGGGGCAGGGTTGGCAAGTTTTCGCCGGGGGCGGAAAAAACCATGGAAACCACGGTTTTTACCGCCCGGCAAAAATAGGTTTTTGCCAAAGTGGCAAAAATAGATTTTGTGTTAATAACCTATGGACAGTTTTTTTTCCTTTTACATAAAAGTAAAAGCATGAAAAGATTTTGATAAAAGGCTTTGCCATTTTCTGTAGAGTTAGCTAGTATTATCAAAAAGTAGAGTGAATATAGAATGCACATATTGATCAGCTTTTTTTTTCTTCTTTTTAAATTCTTCTCTTGGCTATCCATTTTCCCAGTAAGTGAGAAAAAATGCATTATTTCTTTAGTGAGGAAAAGTTGACATTTTTCAATATTCAAGTAAATATTCTGTTATTAATTAAATATATATATATATATATATATATAATTAGAATTCAATCTCTTTATTAATTTACTAAGCCTAAGTAAACATTCTTTGTTTTAGCATTGAAGGAATTGGCTCATTCTGAAAAAATTGTTTTAGCAAACATTTAAATTCTTAAGTTTTGCAATCCTAACATTTCTTTTTTCTTTATTTTTCACCTTATAAATTAGAAGTAACAAGGAGAGACATAACTAAAATATTAAAGTGCATTATTTATGTTATATCGTCACTATTTCTTGATTAACACTATAATGCTACTTTATTTACAATTAGGTTTTTGCCGTTTTTTCCATTTTTGCCGGTTTTTTCTAGTTTTGCCGTGGTTTTTTCCACTGTCCCGGCAAAAATACCTTTTTGTTGGCAAGAAAACCAACCCTGGGGAAAGGGGACTGACAAGGAACCCGCATTGGCTCTTTGCGGCCCTGACTGTTTTATTACGTACTAGTCGTACCCGTCCGGCTTTGCTCGTAGTAGAAAATTTAAAGGTCTTTTGGTTCGCCTGTATATTTACAAATAATGTATGGTGAATTTCTCGCCAATTGGCTTGCCCATGTAAAGGTTCCACGTTGTGATAACTTGGTAGTTTACTCGTCCATCTTATGATAATTTTTCTCGGGAAACTGTTCTTAAAATCGGAATAGAAAAAGTCAAAATCGAATTTTCGAAAAATCGCATCGAGATGCACACCCCCATGCTACAAACTAACTTTATGCCAAATTTCATGAGAATCCGGCGAATGGTCTAAGCGTTATGTACGTCACAGAGAGCCAGACATCCAGACAGAGAGACATACAGTTATCCAGACAGAGATACTTTTAGCTTTATTATTAGTTAAGATTTAGAGAAACTAATTTTCATCGGCATGGTTACAAATCGCTTGCGTTCATTCAAGGCTTAACTCAAGCTGATTTTGACTTAAATGAGCTTTAGCAAAATTTCATCAAAATACAAAATTTCCAAATAAACATTCCCATCATTTAAATATCAATAAAAAAATACAAATACCGCAACGATATACGCTATAAATATAATTTTTTGATAAGTGCGCGAAAGCAAATTGTCTATAATAACCATATCTTTATCACCACATCCAAATTATCATTTATTTTTTTGTTATGGATAGGTCTCTTATTACCTAATCTAGAAAATCACCAGTTAAAATTTGACCGGTGCGAATTTCTTCTTCATTTACATGTTATTCCATTTGCAGAAACAAGAAACGCAACAAGTAGGGTCCTATCGCAATTCAGGATTTCAAAAAGAATTATTTAAGTTCAATACGTCAAAATTCAAATGAATGCCAAGGGCAGGATTTTTTTTAAAAAAATCTTTTGTCATCTTCATGCGAATTTTATCAGTTGAAATAGACATTAAATCAGTTTTCAATAAACTTTAAAAACTTAAAATTTAACTTTTGTGCTGATAGAAATGGAGAAAAGTAGCATAGTAAAATATTTTTTGAATTATAAAATCCTTTAATTCATTAAGTGTAATGATTTTCCTTTTGTTTTAAATGTAATGGAAAATAAGTAAATGTTAAGCAATTTTCTGCTGCTAATTTTTCACTCCTTCCAAGTGGTTTTACTAACTTAGAAAAAAAGTCAAATTTTTTTTTTTTTTTTTGTGAAATTCAAATCTTGAAAAACATCTGCGCTATTAACTCTATGTAATTAAATACGTAGTCGCAATGCACAGGTGAACCATCGTAGTGTAATAAAACTCATTTATCATTTATCAAACACAGAATGCTGCGTTTCTTATAGTTTTTAGTGTTCAACTTAATTATTTATGAATGAGAATTTTATAATACCATCTTTTTCTTCTCTAACTTATTAATAACTTCCATTGCACAGTTAATTAATCAACCCATACAAGTAAAAAACTCAATCGGATTGGATTTCTACACTGAGGTTCAAAGCTAAAAATGCAAACATATCTAATGTCAAAAAAATTTTGTTGATAATAAATAGACAATATTTTAATTAAAAATTTGATCGATATATCATGCTGATGTAATTTAAAATTGACGAAGTTTTATCTGAGTTCTCAAATATCTAAAGCTCAGAAAATTAATGTAATTTTTGACAAGTTAATCAACTGAAACTGAATCCTACTTTTACTCGCTTACCAAATACTTTCAAAAATTGAGTATAATGTATGTGACAACCGAAAATTTTTCATTAAAAATCTATCATCGTCAGTTGCTTAGTGATATGAAGTGTAATGTTCTTTTCGACTGCAAGACAAATCTAACTAATATTTGCCAATATATTGTGGGGGGAGGGGGCAGAATTGTTAAAAAAACTCCGATCTTTTCATATGTTACCGTATCTGGCAATAATGCAAAAATTAATTCTTTTTTTTTTTTTAATTTTATTTTTCAATGTAACTTTAAAGGAACACAGAAAATTTTCGTACAAAAATCAAGCATTCTTTCATGTTAGTTTTCTATTTAAATTACTGACGCATGAAATATCAAAATGAGCAAAAATATTGTCCAGTATAAAATACATGAAGTACAAATTTGTTAACGGTTCGTCTGCACATTAAAATTATCGTCAACTTTAAATTTGAAAATGACAACTTTATTTATTTATTTATTTTTATCAGACTTATTTTCGGTATTAAAATTTAATTTTGCTTGCCAATTTTTCTGTGTATTTTGTTTTGCCATTGTTTTACAAAATGTTTTTCGATATATTTGCGCATAATAATGAAGTTACTATACTTATGGCAGGTTTGTTATATATATATATATATATAAAACTGAATCTACCCAACAATATTAAAATATGTTTTGTTTTATATGGTTGTAAATTAATTTCATTTTCTCTTAAATTGTAAACTTAATGTTTAAAAAAATATTAAATTGCAACAATCTTAAAAAATTACGCTGAGATGAAAAAAGTCATGGGGTACCTCCTAATATCGTATCGAACCACTTCTTGCTCGAAGAAATGTAACAACTTGATGTGGCAAGGACTCAACAAGTTGTAAGTTCCCTAGAGAAATATTGAGCCAAACTGCTCTATAGAAGTAAATATCTACAAAAGTGTTAAGGATGCATTTCTTAGAGTGTATGTATTGCATTTACTTGAAAATGGTTTTCTTTTTGTAAACTTCGTGAGAATTGAGAATGCATTTCTGAGAGTGTATGTAATGTATTTACTTGAAATTGATTTCCGTTGCGTAAATTTCGCTACAATTGAAAATGCATTTCTTCGAGTGTATGTAATTATTTGAAAAATTATTTTCTTTGCATTAAGTTCGTGATAATTGAGGATGCATTTCTTCGAGTGTATGCATTGTATTTACTTGAAAATGATTTTCTTTGTGTAAACTTCGTGAGAATTGAGAATGCATTTCTGAGAGTGTATGTAATGTATTTACTTGAAATTGATTTCCTTTGTGTAAATTTCGCTACAATTGAGGATGCATTTTGAGAGTGTCTGTAATGTATTTACTTGAAATTGATTTCCTTTGCAGGTACCTCCAAACTGAAAACAAAATAAGAGTCACATTTGCAGTCAATATCCTATTTTAACAGATTGAGGCATTTAAAAGCACTTTACATTATCATATTTCTAATGTATTAAGACTTCGAACACATTACCATATTGTTTATTAACAGCACCAAAACACATTCTTCATCGCATGTGTGAGATAAAAGAAAATGGGTCGATGTTCTCCACTGAGTTTCATTTATCACTTGAGCGTACTCTCACATTTGTAAAACTCAAGTTCGCAGAAGAAAAATCATTAATTGAAAGAAAAATATAAATCATCAACCCAGCGTGCGATGCGACAGCCGAAGTGATATTTGTAAACGAACTCTCTCATTAATGTGACGGCAAGCCACATAAATTATCTCATAGGAATACTTGTGAGAGTTGAATTCCTTTTGCACATATTCAATCCTACCGACGATATGCGGCGTATGTGAAATATTTCGCATCAAAAACTCAAAGAAATGAATTAATCAAATTTATGGCACCTCTTACAGGCGAAAAACTGTAGTTACAATGTATTATAGCCCCGAACTGACAGAAAGATTTTATAGCCAGCATTAAAAGTGCTATCCTACGTTTTCATTTTGGCTGTGTTCATCATCTTTCTTTTGATTTCAATTTGTGATAATTACAGACGAACCAGGATGGAAGCTCATGGAATACCACACGTCAACTGTGCAACTCGCGCACCATAAAACATTATACTCTTTAATAATGGAACAGTCGTATCCTGATATGCATGCGGAGTTTGAACCAAAAAAAAATGGCTGGGGTGTGCGATTTTGGCGAAAAAAAGGTGGGTCTGGAACTGCTGTGGGGCATTAAAATTAGAGAACAATTCGTCATGAGCAGAGCTGAGCAGTAAGCCACACCTAAGCACTAATAGTCGTAGATGCGCACAGAATATCGGGATAGTATATTAATGAACATACAGCAGATACGTGATACGGTTATCTTTATCACCAAACGTATAAGGCACTCGACTTTTGGCTGAAAAGCCAGCCAGATCTGCTCCCAGATAGGTTGGGATGGATCCTTTGCAGAATGTTTTTGTTTCTTTCGCGGTAAATTCTGATGTAATTAGATGGTTAAATTCGAGCGAGGTCTTAGGGTGGAAAGTATAATTTTGAAGCAATTTAAATGAAATGGCTCTTTAAATGCACAGAGTTAGACTGGCAAGATGGTGTGCAGACTTGACAGCTTTGGGAATCGTCCTTGTTAAATAATGACGGATGGGATGCAAATTCCTCATATCTTGAGGCGAAAATTACGTTTTACTTTCCCTGCCGGGGAAACTATGTTGGAAAAGCTGTCCTAATGCATCATTATGTCATACTAAATTTGGGGTAATTCTCGAACCACAGTAGCTGTTAGGTATTGTTGGAGTTCACTAATCCACTCAATACCTAGAATTGCGGATATACTTTGCCCGATAGATGGCTCGAAAAGAATCAAAGTGTTTCAATAATGATAATAATCGCTAATGCCTAAATCATGTAGTATTATACCTAATGATCAACGTGTGTATAGCAGACGTGTTATTGTGAATTTATTTTACATTTTATTTTATTCATTTTTATTTTTTATTTAGTAAACACAGGGTGGTTGTAATCAAAGTTAGACTGTTGGGACCTACTTAGGTCTCGTTGAGTGATTGCAATACCGGTATACCGAGTACCGGTATTTCGAGCAATTTTGCAATTTCGGAATACCGGTATTTACTGTGGTAAAATACTGGTATTTTCGGTATTAGCTGAAATTAATAATTAGTTTCAATCAAAGAGTTTTTAATTTAACTAATTAAAAATCTACTTATATATTAAAAGTACGTACATTTCTTTTTCTATGCTACAAAACTAAAATCAATCTATTGATGTAAAAATTTAGCTTCAAAAGCGTGAACTAATTGAATATCATTAAACAAATCTAGCGGAAAGATAGCAAAATGATATTTTCATTACTAGATGGTGAGATGAATCGCATTTTTGTGCGTCATGTTGATTTTTTTTTTTTTTTTCTATTTCCCTGATCACTCACTTTTCCTTTTGTGAAAGTTAATTACAAGTGTAATTTCGAATATATTATTCTATGAATAATTTATTCCAACCATCAATTGCAGTAATACCTTATGATATTTTCTTTAAATATTTGTCTCAACTGTTCTGAATTTTGGCAAAAAAAAAAACTTTTCATGTTAGTAAAAATAGTGCCTTGAAAATTTGTATAGCTGATACGCATAATCATTTCACAAAAATCAAATTTCGTTAAGTTTTCTCGTAAATTTCAAACAAAAAAATCTAACAATAAAAATCAAACGCAAACCTCTCCTGCTCAAGAGAAAATGATGTTAATACTTGAAATGTATCGTCTCTCGGAAAACAAATTACAACTAGCTATATATATATATATATATATATATATATATATATATATATATATATATATATATATATATATATATATATATATATATATATATATATATATATATTATATATATATATATATATATATATAAGACAAAACAAACACACACAAAAGGATTTTTCCAAAAATAAACACGCCAGAATTATTTGGAGATGAAGGACTTCTAGACAGTTAGACGAGGTGTATCGCGCATTGTTAACAGTACCAATGACCTGCATGAATTCAGACGGAGTATTTTCAACTGTATGGAGTATTTCAACATGTTCCAAGGTTGAGCACTAAATGAGTTCCAGGCTTAGAGACGATTCAAAAGAAGCGTTACGTGTTTTTATTCTTATTGTATTTTTATTGTGACATTTGTTCCTTTATTTTATATTTGTTCACAGTACGTTTTCATAAATAATACAAATATACTACAAAATAATGAAATGTGACAACGAAACAACATGCTTTCAAGCATTTTTTGAGAAATTATAAATACCGGTATTAATACCGGTATTCCGCTATCACCTTTTAAAAATACAGAACACCGGATTGAATTATTGGTCCGGTATTGCAATCTCTAGTCAAATACGCAAAAAAAATTAACGTAGAACGATGTCAACGTAGTCAATAGCTAAAGTTTATCCTAATTGACTTGTATTGGGGACCTTTTTTCAAAATGATTTTTATTTAAAATGAATTCCTGGGGAAAGCTCATTATTCTTCATGTGTTTTTGCTTTTAAGGACGTGTGTTAAGACTATACTTTTAAGACGCGAAGCGAAATAACTCGCTTTTCTTAAAATAAAGAAATAAAGGTCATCAAAGGAAACACAATATTTCTGGGCAAAGCCATTGATAAATTCAAAACATATGATAGCTTTTTAGTTTAAAATACAAAATATTACAGAAACTCAATGAGTGCCATTCTTTGATGGAATCCAGAAAAGATACATTTCAACCAATATCCTAAATGGCTCTGCATGAATATCATTCCTGAAAACTCCCTTAGGTATCAAAAGAATAGTGATAATATACTCGATAAAATTCCCAGACATCGACTGATTCCCTCAACTTTTCCAAACGAATCGAAGTTTATGATTGAGGCTTTCCACAAACTTAGATCACAACTTGGATTTCATTTAAAAGGCAAAATGTGACAAAACTCAAGGAATACCATTCTTTGATTGATCTGAAAAAGATACATTTCAATCAACCATTAATCTTCATATATATTAAACATTTCTAAGTAAGTGCGAATGTCTCTGTATGAATGTCATTTCTGAAAAACCCCTCAGGTGTCAGGAATTGTTTTACCACACTCGATAAAAACTCACTGACAGCGACTGAATCACTTTACTCTTCCAAGCGAATCAAAGCTTGAGATTGAGGATCAAGAAAAAAACACCTTCCTCTTATTTCCCAACCAACCAGACATCATCTTGATCCCAAGCTTTTTGGAAGTCTTGCGCGTGGTACAGACCATCATTAAAGCCACATAAATTAGCCAGCAGCAGAAAGCTAAGTGGTCCCAAATGTTCAAATAATGGTGGCTTATCTCGAAACGACGATGTTTTGTTTCGTGAATGACTAAATCAACGTTTGAGCCAGAAGTGGTCCATTGCTGTCCAAGAAGTGAAAAACAGTGTGGCATAGCATTAAGAGGAAATGTTATGCATACCTTGCTCGATGCGCTTTCTTTCTTATCACTGATAAGGTGCGGCTCATTAATTCAGCAAAGGAATCCTACAATTAGCATAAAGATGGTTGGCTGTTTCGTCAGAAAGCTACAGGATATAAACGGTTTACTTGTAATTTGTCTTTTCCCCCCTTTCTAGTTTCGCTTCTTCTGCGAGCCCCTTGATGTACTCAATAGATGTCGTGCTATCGTACGAGATCAGTTAAAAAATCTGATGGAAATTTCGAATTATGTTTAAATCTTGCAAGATATGCTGCAGTGGGCAGGTAAAAAGGCAGTAACTGCAAATTTTTCATTCTCCATTTCCCTGCATTTTTGCCATCGATTGTCCTTTAGCTTTATTGTACAGGCTGGTTTGCTTGGTTTAAACTGAAAACAAGGCACAAAACAATTTCCAATTTCAACATTTCCCTAATGGTGGTATTGAATCCGAAGCGCGCTTCTTCAAATATCTCGAAAACTCACATCTGCAGATACTGCCGTTTACCTGCTCAAGGCAGTATATATGTTGCCATTAATCAGTTTGAGCCGGGTAACTTATATTTTTTATATAATCATAAGATTGGTTTGACGTAAACGCTTATGCATTTTAAAAAATTTTATATGAACGGATTTGAGACTGGAAAATGCGCAAAGAATAATGTAGAAATGCTTAATTTGCATTATTTTTATGTAACACCCTGTAACAAAGTTTTGATCGATAAAATAACTTCGTTACGTTTGGGATAAGTATTCAGTAATTTTGAAATTTTCAAATTTGAAAAAAAAAATATTTGCGGTATCGCTTTTTGATATGTATAAAATTGAGTAAAATCATCGCAAAGATCAAACCTTAATAGCAATATAGCTTTGTGCGATTGAACTTGCAATATTTCCTTTTACTGAACGCACAACGCCAATATTTTATATTAATGAAGACATTATTTCTTTTGATATGAATATTTAAAAATTATTTATTCTCATTTTTGCTTTAAACTCCATTCAAAATTTAAACCATGTATTTCGAAAACCGTACTTTATGCCAACCTTTCTAAACTGATAAACAATCACATTTTACTCAGAGTAATCAAATTCTGAGAAGTGTTACTGCATATTCATATGCAGTTTTAGTAAGCAAAAAACGAAGTAAAAACAACTAAATAAGGATCACGACCTTAGGAAATGATAACATTATTTCATCAACAGCGTAACAAAATATGAAAAAAGAAAAAAACAGGATGCGAAGCAACCACGTGAAAATTCTTTTCGTTATATTTATAAAACATTGCTTTGCATCTTAGAGTAAATAATTTCAAATACGGTTAAGAAACATTTTGACTTTTAATACTGATAGTCAAACTAACGAACATGATTTCTAGTAACATTAGTATCGAACATGTACACTTATTAACTAGTCTGGATTAAACAGGTTGTTGAAGCAATAAAAGCACAGCAGTTAAATTTTACGATTCTTTATTTCATGGAAAGAAAGTTAATTATTTTGATCATTTCCTGTTAGCAATGTTAACAAAAAGAAACTATTGTCTTATAAGAAGCAAAAGGGCATTAATTTGATCAAAAGTATTTTTAATTGCGCTTTTTTTTTTTTTTTTAAATCTTTTTTACTTTCTTTTACAAAAAAGGAAGTATTTGTATTCGCGAAAAAATTTTCACTCAAAATTCGGCCTTAATTTCCATTTTGCTCACCCCCGACGTAATGTTGAGTTTTTTTTTTTCAACCCGACCACACGTGGATAAGTGCCTAAGAACGTATAGACACTCGAAATATCCATTTTGACATTCCCCGAGTTATTTACAACAATTTTTCTCGTGACGTCCGTATGTGCGGATGTATGTCGCATAACTCAAGAACGGTATGTCCTAGAAAGTTGAAATTTGGTTCGTAGACTCCTAGTGGGATCTAGTTGTGCACCTCCCTTTTTTGTTGCATTCGGATGTTCCAAAAGGGGTCTTTTACACCTTTTTGGGGGAAATCAATGTTAATTTCAATGCAAACTCAAGTGGGGTTATAATTTATGCAAACACTTGGCAATATATCGCCAAACTTTTGGTCGCCAACTTGTTTTTTTTTTTTTTTTTTTTTTTTTTTTTTTTTTTTTTTTTAATCTGGTTTCAATTTGGTCGTTGTTGGTGATATTTAGAGAGTTAACTATTGAATCACATTAAAATTGCCAATAATGGGGAATAACTTTAAATTGGTGTAAAAGGAAGTCATGTGATGCACACTTCAACTCGTTTCCATCTAACTTTCTTATTGAGATATTTTGCAATGTAGTCAAGAAAAAGTGAAAAATATGGTAACAAAAATTCAGAGTAGCTTAAGTAACCCTAACAGAAAAAAGCATTAATAACAATTTCTTAAAAGTACTTGTGATATTAAAAATAAAAAAAAAATTAAATAAATTTTTGCATCCTGAATTTAAATTATGTTTCTGGCAATAACGATTTGCAATTGGACCCTACTAAATGGATTTCTTGTTTCTACAAATGGCTCCGATTCCCCGGAATCGATTTTATTCGTACCTGATCCCCTCAACTCCACACCATCCTCTCCACACAAAAATAGCATCCAGCGCACAAGATACATCCATGAGCATGTCCCTCCTACAGGGCGGCGGTGTGTGTGCTGGCGTGTGTGTAGGGCATGGACGCTACCGCCCAGGAGAAGCTCCCGCTCGCGGAGGCCGATCTACAGTGGTGCTCGCAGGAACCCGCGTGCAAAAATCAAAGGAGCATCAACTGCGGTCTCAAGTGAGAGTAATAAGCAGTTCATGACTGTATGTAAGTTAAGGCATGGACGCCACCGCACAGGAGAAGCTCCCGCTCGCGGCCGGTGGTGCTCACGGAGGCTCGCGTGCAAAATTCAAAGGAATATCAACTGCGTCATGCTGTTTATGATTGCTAAAAAAAGGAAAGTTTCATCGTTAGTGTTAAAAACATTCATTCTTTCTGTCTAAAACTGAATTCTCAACTCCAGCGTTCGAGTACGCTACCTTGAGGTGATTTACAAAATTAAAGAAAAGGGTAAAACATTGCGTTTTACGTGTGTCTGTTGGTAAACATAGGCAGTTTGTTATGAGTATTTATTAACGTATTTGATGTGTCTTAGATTGCTTTCAACAACAGAAATAGTTTCGTCCCTTAATGGTATTCTCGAGCTTCTCAAAATATTGTTAGTTTTCATTATTTCCCTCTAAAAGTGAGCTGATTGTCGTAAATGGCGAAAGCAAGAAAACTCTGGATTAACAAAATTCGCATTTGCATGAAATCATCAAAAAATATGCTCATCTGTTAGAAGCATTTTTTTTTTTAATACCAGGTTAAAAAAAAAATGTTTATTGTTTTGTGTGAATATGTAAGAATATGTTTTTTTTTTTTTTTTTTTAATCTTAAGCTCGAAAGAAGGATTTGATGAGATTAGCAGAAGAATTAGAGCTTTCCTCTCCGCCTAATTTAAAAATAATTAATTTAAATAACCTTATTTTACTGCAGCATTTGGTTGGAATGGACAGTATACAAAATATTTTCTTGAATATATTATCGTAGAACGAAATGAAAAATGTTGAACGCTAAGAAATTTCATTGCCAAAATAGTGCTATTATAGTTTAGGGTTATAGTCTTAATATTGTGCGAGCAAAGAACCCTTAGCAAGATTTCGCATGTCAGTTGTAAACCATTTTCATTTTTTATCATGTGTGGATTAAAATGGTTGAAAAATTACAGAATTCGATAAGTTAAAGAAATAATGGAAGATCAATTAAAAAGAAAACTACCACCATGTATCCGTGAGAACTTTATTGATGATGCATGACAGAATTAAATCATAAACAAGGGTTTTGTTACATGAAATATTTATAGCGTTCTTATGTCCACAATGAAAATGTAGTTCCATCAAGAATTGATAAATATCGAATTCAACATCTGGGAAATGGATGCTTACAACTACGAACTACGAAATTTGCATTAATTTCTAACGTTTAGTTATGATTCTTGAATGGGGTTGTTTCTTCCAGTCAAAAGTAGTACTTTTAGTCACTGAAATTGATAGAATAAGCAAAAAAAATAATAATAATAATAATAACATGGACCAAGAAAATTATTTCATTTTCTCAACAGTTATTTTTTAATTAATTTTTTAAAATGTCCGATTTTTCAAACATAGGCAGTATCAAACAAGGCATGGTCTAGATGACGTCACAAATGATGCTTTTTGGCGCATCTAATGCGGCTCTAATATTTATATATATATAGCGGCTCTAATGTAAACAATGAAAGATCACCGATTTAAGTAATTTTTTAAAAATATTAAACAAAAACAAATTATTTAAAAAATGGTTAGATCCTATGTTTTTAAGCATGTTCTTTCAGAAAAAATACTTTTAAAACATTGGAAACGACCCCATTCTCATTTCTTTCTGCGTGAGCCAGACTATCCACAAGACTTTTAAAATTAATTTTAAAAGAATAAAACAAAAAAGTCATGCATACAAACAAAAATTACTAAGCTTATTAGTATTTTCTAAGTGCGTTTGTTTTACCTTCTTCATCCGCCATTAGACGGTGGCTGCAGTGCCACCTATATTTTGTTGGAGTCGCGAATAATTGTTATAGCTTCGGAGCGTTTTTAAATAATTAACGGAGGAAATTACTCCCAAATAAAGAATGTAGTACACTCTACAACAAATTCAAACCATATTTTGTCTCCTTATTTGAAACTATGGAATTTTATATGAAAGAAACGTGTTGGATTCATAGATAATAACCAAAATGAACAATCCCGCCACACCGTTTGTAGAAACTCACTTCTCGTGTGAGAAGAGACACTGATTTGAATACCGATCCAGGCTTTCTTTTCTGCTTCTGATTTTTCAAATTCTTCATACAATAAAAAAACATTTTGTCTTTGCCACGCTTAAATTTTTGAATTTGCTCCTGAGATCCAAGAAAACAATACTCTATCCACGTATTTGACACATCTTTTTATCTTCTTTACTAATAATAAAGCTGAAAGTCTCTCTGTCTGGATGTCTGGATCTCTGTGACGCACATAGCGCCTAGACCGTTCGACCGATTTTCATGAAATTTGACACAAAGTTAGTTTATAGCATGGGGGTGTGCTCCTCAAAGCGATTTTTTGAAAATTCGATTTTGTTCTTTTTCTATTTCAATTTTAAGAACATTTTCTGGAGCAAAATTATCATAAGATGGACGAGTAAATTACGAAATTATCATGACGTGGAATGGGAGAGCGAATGAACGTAGCCAATTGGCGAGAAATTCATCATCCATTATTTGTAAAAATACAGGCGAACCAAATGACCTTTTAATTTTCTACTACGGGCAAAGCCGTGCGGGTACCACTATGTTTTCATAAACGAGTTTAATGCGCAATAGTGGGAAAAAAATACATATTTCGGGGTCACAAGTAAATCTGCATTATATGTATACTTTTGGTGACAGAAAAGAAGCTTTTTCTTGTTGGCTAATACAAATTTTTCAACAAAAAAAAGTGCAAAATGAGTATTTTTTTGAATACAGGAAGTGGTAAACAAACAATAATTATAGATTCTGTATTCTTAACAGCAGTGTTATTATTAAAGTGAAAAGCATCAGGAAGAACCATATGCGCCCATATGCAAAATTTTAAGGGGGGGGGGGGCTCAGATATTTTTTCTATGGTTTAGCGGGATATTTTCCCCATAGAAACCGATTTCAGTACAGATTAGAGCTATTAAAGTTTGACATTTTTAACAAATTATTCATGAATGGCTGGAACAGAAATGTTTTTACATTTTTGCAAAGAAAAAAGCACTAAAAGCAAGAAACTTCTAATATCTAAGGGGGGCTTGAGCCCCCCATTTCCCCCCTATATGGGCGCCCTTGGGAAGAACTGTCTTGCAAAAGTGAAACACAATTAGTCAAAATTACTTCTCAAGTATTCAGCTCTCCCTCACCCCAAAACTGAGATGTGCCTACTGAAAACCCACTTAAGTCGAATCTTTATACCTTTCATTTTTTTTTTTTTTTTTTTTCAAAATTTGCCAATCACATTAATTACTCTAGGCCTGCAGTTTTTACAGGCAAGACACAAATAAAAACTTAAAAAAAAAAAAAAAAAAAAAAAAAAAAAAAAACATATTTTTCGACATGGTGTGTTTCACTTGTAACGCCATTTAAAGCACCACGGCCGTAGCCATAGCCCAGACGTTAAACTTCAAAATACGAAGATAAAAATAATTACTTGTAAACCATCACATCAGTCACATTTCCTTTTTGAGAAGGGAGATGGGGGGAGAGGGTTACATTCATTTTCGCTTTCTTCGGAGTACGGAATCAAAACCGAACTCTTTATCACAAACTGATAACAAACAGGTTCCACACAAATGTATCAAAATCACATTTGAAATAAAATATATATTTAATTTAGAACCATCAAACATGATTAAATCTGTAAAACAAGCTGAACCAGAAGAGAAATGTCCTAACATGGATTTCTTGATGTCTCTATCTAAGCGAGTTTGTTTTCATGTCAGCAACAGAAGATAAAATCCTCCCAATGCCACAGCTGTCCCGATTTAAGAGAACATTTAGACTAGCAGCAGACATAACTGATAAAGTTACAGCAGAAAAGTAGGAATAATATGAACAACTTGAATGTTTCTTCTGTGAGTTTAATAATATCTTTACTTGTTTATGCTTTTATTATGCAGCAAGTTAGAGGTTTTCCGATAAGCTAAAAGCTTCCCGTTCCATTCCAGTTTAAACGTGCACTGAAAGAAAATAACTTTAAAATGTTTTTAAGCAAAACTAAAGGAATATTTATGAACATTAATTTTTAAGGAGCATTTTGACATATTTTTATGCTTTGAAGTGCAAAAATGGTGAATTAATTGACAAAATAATTTTTATATCAGTTTTAACCTGCTATGTAACTAGAAAATTCGGATTTATTTGATCAATTTTTAATTAATTAATTTATTTATTTGAATTCGAGATAATAACAAAGAACAATCTGAATATATATTTTTTTATTTGTAAAAAAAAAAAAAAAAAAATTGAAGAAACACTCATTGCCAAAAAAAAAAAACTGATCAAAAACAACGCTACCCAAAAAAGTTTAACCACTTCAACTTTAAAAAATTTCTGCGGTTTTTCAAGGTAATACACTAAAACACAAGCAGAACAAAATTGTATTTCTCCTTGAAAGTTTCGTAAACAGTGGCATTTTTCCCATATGAAGATAATCGTTCAATTTGAATCACATAGCACAGCCAGGGGCGTGTACGGGGTGGGAGAAGGGACGCCTGTTAGCCCGGGCCCGAACCTGAAGGGGGCCCAATATTTTTAAAACTAGGCTTGAAATATATGGGTAAACATTATGAAAGAGGGGGGGGGGGCTGGGAAAAGTCATTGGTGATGGGCATGAAAATTTCTGTGAACGCCCCTGAGCAGAGCACCACGTTTTTTTTTTTTTTCCGGACACCAGTTTATTAGTTCAGACAGGGCTGCCTGCTATGTGGCCATGGTGAAGACATGGCTTAGAGTATAGATCAGAGGCTTCAGTTCTTGACAACATTCCAAAATTAGTTTTATGAATTTATTATAAACGATAGAGCAGTACATTGCTTATGATCTACACAATGATACAGAAAAAAAAGAAAAATAGATTCAAAGATAGATTGATTTTAAAAAAATCGAATAGGTAGTGTTTGGTACACCACATTATAAAAATATTTTCTGATATGCATAATTATTAAGATAAAACTGAAAGAAGTTCTATGGTTCTACTTTATGATTTTTTGGGGCAGGCGGGGGGGGGGGTATGAAAAAAAGTGAAAAAAACTCTGTAAATGAACACGCCTAACTAGTGGACATTCGTAAGATTTTCTAGTCGATTTGTTTTGGAAATTGTATAGAAAAAAGTTACTATTGCCGATTAATCCAAGAAAAAGCTTCTGAGATCCTATTTTTAAAACAAAAATTGAAATTATTAGTTCACTGGGATATGTTCATTCACTATTATGTAAGTAGCTTTTTTTATTCACGCTTAAAACACTTTCACAGCAAATATGCAAAGTGCATAATTTTCATTCGCTCCTGGGGAAAATACTTTTCTATCTTATCAGGGAAATAATGACCTTCATTTATGATTTGAATTATGATTTCTGGCGCAGAAAACTCAACGAAAATGACGCAGGCCTTGTTCACTTTGGTTGGTCGTTAGCATTGAGAAGAGATAAAATGGAGGAGTGAAGCAAAGACTCCAAATCACGTGACAGATTTTAAAGCAAAGCACTGGAAGAAATCAGGTTTGTTTCGCTAGTTTCACGCAAAACGTGTCAACCATTCGTCGTTGTTGAGTCACGTGACTTGGGGTCTTTGCATTAACTTTTGTTAAGCCAATGATAGGACTTATTCCCTCCATTTACAAATTCAAGTTCCCACCAGGCTGCTTGAATATTCTGCTAAATCTGCGCAGTTTTGTTCAGAGCCTTTTTATAAATACCAATAGTACATAGTTTTTATTTAGAAAATGGTATCCTTGAGTATTGTGTGTTCTACCTATAATGCACATGATAGATATAAATATGTGTGTGGCACTCATAAGAAGCTAAATAGATAAATTGCAAGTGATATAATAATTGTATTATCAATAATAGATCAAACATGAAATTTAACCTTAAAAATCTTAGCGATCTCTTTATTGCACTATAGGGTCAGTTGAAGAAAAAAGGAAACAGAATTTCAACAATTCAACTTAAGATCTTTTCCGTTTTCTTCTGGATGAATTGAGAGATAAAATTTTTTGCTTTGTTCAAGACTACCCTCTCTGAGAGTAACTGGGTATATGAAAAGTCATTTGAGGCAGTGAGAAGCAAAGGGATGTCAGTGGCAAAATTAAAAATTTGGAGATAACCAGTACACATGGTAAGTGAACCTCTCCTCTGTCTTGAAGCAAGAGATGGTACTAGTAGCCCTGGTAGTTGCTGCTACACAGCATGATTTAGAAAAAAATTTCAATAGAAGCCAACCTAGGATCTGATCTTTAAACGCGTTTTACTCAAAACTTGGAAATGTCCACTTGCATCCCTTTGCTTTTCACTGCCTCATTTGATGTTATGACTGTTTTTTTGCGAGTGAAATGATGTTTCCTTCTACCCCATAGACATTGGGTTACATGGAAGCATCTCACTTGTTTCTCTTGTGAAACTAATGTAGGTAGATAATCGCAAGACACACAATCAGTTCAGAAGCTTAAGAAGTTCTACACCAAAAATAATCAAACTGAGGCCGACTGCAGCCAGTTGAATCGTGAAAAGGTAGTCTGAGGTCATTTAAAAAGAAAATTATACAAAAAATTTTAATATGCGGTAAATTGGTGTAAAATACTCATAAAAGTGTCATTTACAACAAAATTTAATTTTCTAAAATTATTGAAAAAATGAAAAACTTTTTATATAGGGTAACACCCCCAGTAATTGGCAGGTCACCAGTAATTGGCACTTCCAACAAAAATATCATAAAATAAGATTCATATCCAGTCTTTTTAAAGTAGAAGGCTATATATCAACTGAATTTACATTTACTTTAAAGATTATAACTTCAATTCATGTCACAAAATGGTAGCAGTGCATAGGAAAGAGAAACAATTGTGGCTTGTGTCGAATCAGCCATTTTTGTTGCAAAAGCTTCTTCTCTGGCTTAAGGGAAGCATGCGCATCAATCCATTAAAACCTGACTTAAAATATATTTTAAATTTTCGTTGTTAAAAGTTTTGTTTAATTGAAAGGTGTTACTTTCTTTGAGTGGGTAGAAGTAAATTTTTGTCTCTTTTTGGATTTTTGAAGAAATGATGGATTCCGTTTAGTGGTGCTTCATTTTTGCTCGTTTCCCAGTAATTGGCACCATGCGCTCATAGTCCCTTATGTGTTGTTCAATGTTTCACTAATTTGATTTCTGATACTTTTTAAGCAAAAATATTGTATGGGTTCTACTATTGATTTGAATCTTCCAAGATCTACTGTTAAATTTATAAAAAAAAATTAAAATAAAATAAAAAACAAATATGTTTGGCCATCACAGTCAGATATTGCGACTATAGAGAACTGATTCATTTTTTTATGGTCCCTTAGAATCATCGGGTAATGTTCTTCTATTTCTGTGGAAACTGCTATAACTCGTAAAATCAAAACTGTATGCCGACTGATGAAACAGCAATAAGCTCGATATTTTTTTTTCGTGTAACATTCAAATTTTTATTTCTCTAAAATACCTTTTTTAACGTTAAAATGTGTAATTTAACATTAATTTATGTAAAATTACCAACTCTATATTAACAATTATAATGTTTTTTATGATGATGAAATTTGTATGTAATCTAAAAGTGAAAAATAAAGTGATTTTCCAGTTTTATTAACATGTGCCAATCACTGGATCACAAGGTGTCATACACCTTGGTGCCAATTACTGGTGATTTTGGTAACTTTTAAGGCATTAATTTTTATAAACATATTTATTCAAATATTTTTGCTTTTAGTGAACGGAATAGATGCACAGATGTGCGTTCTTTGATGCAAAAATATTTACAAGTAAATATTTCTTTTCTAAGAAATGAAAACAGAGGTAAGTTTAATTACAAACTCCTAAAGTGCCTATTACTGGGGTTCTTACCCTAAGGTAAAACACCAGTAGGGGCCACTTCTTCAGTAGCGGCCACTTTAAGGTTTAAAGCGCACTAGTAGTGGCCACAGTGAAGTACACTTTTAAATTGTTGGTCTACAATATTATTTGCTCCTCTTGAAACTCAATGAGCGTTTTGCGCAACGCTTTCTAAACCTCTCCAATTCCTAAAAATGCCGCAATTTCAATTTGTTCAATTTTTATCAATTTTTTCTCAAATCTCAAATTTGATCTAACAGTGGCTATTCCAAACTCTGAAAATTTCAGTAGTAGCCATCTGACACTCTCCCGTCCGAAGAATTTACATTTCTTACTTTAAATTCAAATAGTTGATAAATAAAATTGGTTCAATATGATAGTTACATTAAGTATCTGTACATTAATCACATTATTATTGTTATGTTCTTTCTTCAAAGTACAAAAGTAAACTTAAAGTAGCCACTACTGAAGCACTGGCCACTACTGGTGTTTTACTTTACTTTCAGTTTTTCCATTTACCAGAGAGAGTAGAATTTATGGGGTAGATGGGAACACCTAAATTGCTCATTAAAAATAGCTGAGAAGACGAAATTTACTACTAAAATTTTTTAGTAACACTTCAAATGACAATTAAGACAGATTGAAACCAGTTAGTTCGCATTTGCAGACCACATAAATTGCTCATCAAAAATAGTTGAGAAGACGAAATTTACAACTAAATGTTTTTAGTAACCTTTCAACTAACAATTAAAACTAGTTGAAACCAGTTACTTCGTGTTCGTAAACCTGCTGGAGAGGATACAGTAAGATCACTAAACTTTATAAAACAACTTTTTTCACAGTGCCATCTTCAAACAGCGATGACACTTACACCAATTGTTTGGAAACGCGTGAACCTCTCAGAATGTCTTCTACATGATCCAAGTTTTCAATCACCAACAGTTAAGTTTCAAACATTACCGCAAATCTGTTAATAGAGTTTGCTTTCATTTACCTCATGTTTCCTTTTTCCTCCACTTACCCCAGTGCCTTAACCAAGAGGGGGGGGATAAGGGTTTATACCGCACCCCTCCCCCATGAGGCTCAAAATTATATGTAAGAGTCGAAATACATACAAGAGTCTAAAACTGCGCTTTTCGGCCTTTAACTTCGAAAAATGTTAGATGATTCCTCATCCCTAATGAAAAATTTCTCGTTACGCCACTGACTGATCCTACATACATTTGTGTAACAATCGTGGGGGGAGAGAATGAAATGTGATATGGATTTCCACGTGGTACATCCTGTTTAACACTAAATCTATCATGGTGCTGTCGATTCTCATGTTCCTATCGAAGAGACTCAGCAAGGTCGGTTAAAATCAGATTAACTCTCCTAACTGCATTTTAAGTATCTCTAGACAATCAATGAACTGAGAGTACTTGGACATATGCACTGCATTATGTGGCTTTACTTCTGTAACTCAAAATACTGGGAAGCTGGTTGGCTTAGTATCCAAAGACATGGCCCCATTGGAAAATAAATACTTTCCCTTACAAAACCATCGTTGATTGTTCTAAAATTCGCTTCTGGAAATTGTGAAAAATGAAAATGTTTCGAAAGATGTAGCTTTCTAGGCAACTTTATATCAAAAGTCTTTCAGATCCTATGTACACCAAATTAAATACAAACTCAAATGTTTTCTTAAAAAGATAATGAAGCCTTCCTCACAGCTTCGCCCCAATGAGCATGGAATGCATTTTTCCTCAGCCTCGAGCAAGTCCAGACGCCTGTAACTGTTAACGAAAAACATTCCAAATTATTTGCTCATTGAACCCCCCGATGCGTCCTCGTGCTGAGACGAAGGTCACTTCGCCATTGAATTTGGAGTCCTTATTTCAATTCAAACTTGGGCATCATACATTTCAAACGTACAGGATGAAGCTTAATTTCGCGGATTAAAGGAATGCATAGAAGACGTTTGCCACTGTATCTAGCAGGCAACACAATACGTAGAACACAGGAGCACTGTAATCCATAGTAAAAATATTATTAGTAATGTATCTACGTTTTCCGCAAACGATTCAAGTTAAATAAGGGATTTAAAAATTTTTTAAAAAAACTTAAAACTTGCTTAGTCGGTATTTTTTGCTTCAGCGCATTTCCAAGGTAGTAACAGATGTATGAATTCTTGCACAAAGCAGACAACAGATATTTTGATGACATATCTTATAAGATATATCCTTTTGTGAATCAAAAAATATATTGTTTCATAAAATCTTAAAAATTTAATTGCAACATATAGAAATTTAAAGTCCATGTTCCTCACAAATTTCATGCAAGTAAAGGATTTAACATATTTGGAGTCTTAGCAGGGTGTTGTGGGCAATTGTTTCGACAATTGAAGTGGAATTTTTCTTTCTTAACACGCTTTTATGATATCCACCTTTATGTATGTATCTACTGTATGACCATCGATGGGGGACAGAATCATGTCAGGCAAACGAAGCGACTGCCCAGTTTCTTTTCATATTATTTGATTATCTTTACAAAAATATTTTTAAAAACACACACACACAAATTTTATATTTTGCTCAAATGTGAAATTTTTCAAAAAATTAGAATGAATGCAAGAACAATGAAAAACATTCAAGTATCAATGACCATTTCGCTTTGTTTTGTTTTCTTACACGAGAACATAAAACTATGCTATTAGATCGTGCGGTACGGCACAAAATTGAACGTACCAGTTCTGCAGTATTCGACTCTACTCACATGATCAAATACTGTATGCATGATTTTTTAACATTTAAATGTAATGTGTAATCGTGATATCATCGTAGGAAAGGATAAGGTTCTATTTTTCCATCAATTCCCCACTACTTAAAACAAATAAAATGGAAGAATGCTCAAATTTAGACATCATTGCCATCTCAATCATATTACTACGCAATTACAGGAGCTGTAAGAGCAGAGTATTAGAACAACAGAAGATCTATCACTTTTTCGCAGCATTAAGACGAGTACAGCGTGACAGATCAATCAAATTTCTTTCATTTTAAAATGTCTTAAGATTCAGTTTGTGATAAATATCATTCTTGATTCAACAAGAATTTCTTTCTAAGTTATGATTGATTCAATCAAAGTTCTTAAAATGTAAACGGAACGGGTAATCTTGTCATCATCACGAAACATGTTTAAGTTCTATATTCTTATCAATTCTTCGCTACATCAGGCAAACAAATGAAAAATTCTCAAATTTAGTCATCGTTATCATTTCAATCATGTTCCTGCTAAATTACAGGAGTTGTAAGAGTAGAGTATTAAAATGACAGTAGGTCTAACGCGAAACGTAATAAATGCTTTTCATTTAGCGCGGATTAACGTTTTATAGCATTTAAGACAAGTGCCACATTACAGGTCAATCAAATTTGCAACCATTATCCATCTTCAACACTGATTCCATCAAATTTCTTAAATTTTAATATGTCTTAACACTCAATTTGCGGCAAGTCTCAATCATGATTCAACAAGAATTTCTTGTTAAATCGTGATTCATTCAATCAACGTTCTTAAAATTTTAAAGGAACGGGTAATCCCGGTAGCATCGCGAAAAAGGTTGAAGTTCGATATTCCTATCAATTCTTCGCAACTTCAGACAAACAAAATAGAAGAATGCTCAAATTTAGACATCATTACCATCTCAATCATGTTCCTGCTAAATTACAGGAGTTGTAAGAGCAGAGTATTAAAACGACAGTAGGTCTAAACGAGACGTAATAAATGCTTCTCGTTTAGCGGATTAACTTTTCATAGCATTTAAAACAAGTACCACATGACAGATCAATCAAATTTGCAACAAGTCTCAAGCATTACTAGTCAATGGGATTCACATTTTTTTTTTTTTTTTTCAGAACCCATTAATCATTCCCGCTTTACTTCAGAAAAAACTTCGCGTGATGACACAAGGACAGCTTGGTACCTGAAAGGAACTAACTGTCAAGGAGGGTCTATTTAATGATTACACTGCGCGACATGAAAAATGTCTTCTTTTAGATGAAAATATATGTTTATTGTATATTTTTGGCTGAAAGTAACGAATTTGTAATTATTTTTTTGTTGATCACGCAGCATTTTCCCAACACTTAATGTGTGTGTGTGTTTCTTTTTTTTTTTTTTTTTTTCTTTCTTTCTTCTTTGATTAATTTGCATCGACTTCTAAAGGATAGCCTCAAGAAAAACTACTGACACCAAAAACATATTCCATGAACTACTTGTGAACACGATGTGCCTTTTTTCCACCATTGCAAAGTAAACGCGGTTTATGAAAATATTGGTTAATGCTCTGGACAGAGAAGTAGTGTCTTTCTTACATTTGAGGAACAAATTCATAAATTTAAATGAAGCAACGGTAAACGAACTGGTTTTATCGGCTCACAAATTAAAGCTATTCTTCATAATAAAGATTCTGAAAAGAAATTGTCAGAAGAAGAAATAAAGCAAGTCTGGCTGGCGTTCAAATCAATGAGCACTCTACGAAAACGGTACGTGAAGAGCCCCCCATTTTGGTTTGACATATCAGTCAAGCACAGGTACGTCCCGAACTTAAATTTTTGGGAAGGTGGAAATCCTCAATTTTCCGAATAGAACTATAAACTTTGCAGAATGATAAAATGCAGGTATTCACACATAAGAACATCTAATGAAAAGGGATATCTTCTGCGTATTTAAAAATAGCAATATTGCGACCATTTCTTTAAATTTTGCCGAATGAGAAAATTTTTGGAAGGTCACAGTGACCTCCCATCGGGCGATCCTGATCAAGTACGCTTTACTAAAATGGAATACTATTGTTTTATTTAAATTAAAAGACAAAAAGGTTTATTCAAACGTAAACAGATGTATAGCTGAATTTTTTTTAAAGACGTGAAAATACTCCTTAACATGTTTCGAAGAGGGTAACACATTTTTGAAAAGTGAAATATACGGAAACACTGCGACGACCGTAATAGCGATCAATACCACAAAAACACAACTTTCTAAAGATGACATGAAAGATATCATTGAAAAGAAAGTTTACTATATTAATTTTTAACATTTAAAATGTTTGGCGTATTATTAAAAAAAAAGCATTAAATGCTATATTTTAAAATTTTTAATCCCTTTTTTTTCATTTTCTACGTTAATTTTTTATGCTATTTTTTTAATTTAAAAGTAGCTGATGTGCTCGGAATCGTACGGGTTTAAAATGTAACATGTAAAATCCAAGAAAAGAAACAAATGGCAGAGAAATAAACCAAACGGAATTTTAAGTACAGTTAGGATTTAACAATCAGGGGACTTTTTATAAGTTTTTTTTTTTATGCAGATTGAAATCCGATTGCATCTGTCTTTGTAGCACTCGCTTATTTTTGTCTACTGTGAAATTCTACACCTTATAAATTAGTAACTTTATGTTAACAATCATTTTAAACCCTTCCTATGTTTTTTTTCTTCTGCATAGAACTTGCATATACTTGTCCTTTTGTTAAGCCCAATCCAAAATTTCTATCATATTGCATCTTTTGAAAAAATTAGGTTTAAATTTCATTAGGCTCCAACTATATAACTTATAAAAGATTTCAAGAGCATTCATTTTATTAGTATTAAGGGCGTATGAGATAGTGATAGATTTCGAAAGTCAAAGGGTTCTACTTTTCTGGAAAAATTATAAGTTTTTAATTACCAATATTATTTTCAGTCCTTCTTAAAGTTTTCACAACCACGTTATAATTAGGAGATATGGTAGGAATATCTTTTTCGAGCGATGGCAAAGGACGATGTTTTTTCTATAACTCTAAAATTAGTAATAATGGTTTTAAAAAAAAAAGAAAGCAATGCAATAAAACTTGGGGGTGAAAAAGTTTTTTTGAAACTCAAACGCACAAGTTTGATCAACTTTCAAAAGCGGACATGTAGTAACGAAGGTCAGTCAAAAAGTTAGTTGCACTACTTCATGTTCCGTCAAAATTTTGATGACACTGTGTGTAAACACTTCAGATATGTACCTTTATCGTGTGACGTAGCGGCTTTCCTAAGGCAAGTTTAGTTTTTATGATAATCAGTCGCAAACATGTCTCCACAGCTCAAGTATAGCGTCCGAATTGGAAATATGTGCAGTGATTCGTTTTCTGTGGGCAAAAAGGTGCAACTGCTTTGAAAGCTATGGGCAGTTGCATGAAGTGTATGATAAAAATGCAATGTCACGTTAAGCTATCGCGAAATGGTGCAACATGTTTGAGAATGGACTAACGTGGGGGAATGCTCTTGGTTTAGTGGTGAGGAACCACTAAGAAACTAAGGAGTCCTTCACAAATGATATCACGCTTTTCAACTGAAATTGTGACCGTTTGTGACAAGGGGGGGGGGGCAGGAGGTAACAAAAGGTGGACCATTACACATTTTGTATGAAATAAAAACATTTTGTTATTTGTATGTAATATTGCGTGACATGTTACAAGGGGAGGTCTTGTGTGGGGGTGAAAAGAAGTGTGACAATCTGTGACAAAGAAGGCGAGAGGTCAACTATATTGAAGAATGACATCATTTGTGAACAGCCCCCGAGAAGCCCCGTTTGAAAAAATATATATCTGTATATGTACCAACATAGCGCCTTCTGTTTCAAAGCAATTTTTCCACTGTGTAATATTTTCCATTAAGACATTTACTACGAAACATTTTATCTATCTGGGGCCGGGGGAGGGGACCCTCATAAACGAATTTCGCGACTTCAGGGTGGGAGAATTGAGCAGCACCACGAAATGTGACGTGTTCGTATTAAATTTGCAAGCTGTGACGCTAGAATATTGCTAATGAATGCGGTTTTATATGAAGCTATGGCCATTGATGCCATTTTCTCTTTACTAAAGTTGTTGTAAAATGATACAAAAGCGCATTGTTCAGAAAGAGATGTTTATGAGCAAATGCAGTGTCACTTCGTGACCTTTGTTACAACAAAGGGACATTCTTAATTGCAGTATACTCCACAGAAAAGAGGTCAAGGTTCTCCGGAAACCTTTAAAAACAAAAAAAGAAGCATCAGTTAAATATTCAAGACAAAAAAGATTCTGAAAATTTTATGGTTTGTGAAGTTTAACTATGCGGCGACAAAAAAAAAATAAATAAATAAATTTTAAAAAAAATGAAAAACAATAGCTGCTAAAAGCAATTTAAAGTAACACATGGATTTCGAAATGGTAAAAAAAGTTAGTTTTGAATGTAAAGTGTAAACTATGAAAACTCTTCTTCTGGCAACTGGGTTTTAATACTTAATTTTTTACTAGCATAAGGTAAGCAAACTTCCAAGTAAAAATTTTTTTGATTGTATAAAAAGTTAAAAGCAGGAAAACAAGTTTCCTAAACGGCAACAGGGGCATGCACAGAAATTTTGAGGCCCGTCATAAATGACTTACACGGGCTCCGTCCACATAGTTTACCATACGTCCCTACATATTTTTTACCCCTCAGCCCTCATTTTAAAAATCTCGGACCCGAGCCAACAGGTGTCCCTTCTCCGTCCCCCTCCCCCTGTGCGCGCCCCTGGACGGCAGCTTATATAGAACCTTTTTAATTTTGAGAGTTTATAAAAAATATTAATTAGTCGTTTATGGCTAATAGCAGTTAGAATTAGCAAGGAAAATAAATTCTGACGAAAAAAATTAGCAAGTAAAATTCTATCAAAAAAATAAATAAATAAAAAATCTCGGGACCAAAAATTTTGCGGAATAATATGGAAGTTTACAGAGCTTTAAAAAAATAATACAAGTTTTGAAACAATATCTTTTTTTCTTCGAACAGGAAAAAAATACATAATTTACAAATTACTCGTAAATTAGAAAAAAATTTAAGTAAATTAAGTACAAAAGACAGGCATCGCACCCATTCAGAAGGAATAAAACGTGGAAAGAATGAATCCTTCAATTCTTGAAGCAAGGATCCTAAGTCACGTGTGTATTTCAAAGTAAAGTATCGGAAAAAATCGGTTTTCCTTCACTCCGTTTTACGTAAAACGTGTCTGTCATTCGTCGAAGTTGAACAATGTGACTTGAGATCTTTGCCTCCGCATCTCCCAAGCCAATGATTGGATTTGCTCCCTCCAGTTACTAATTCTTGCTCCAAGATCGCATAACGGCAATGAAAGTGAGAAAAGCTGGAGCTGAGAGCTGGGTTACGATAGATTGGTCGCATGGCGAGTTTGGCGATAAAGAGTAGAGTTGCCGAAATATTTTACATTTGAAAAATACTAGTCGATTTTTTAATTTTTTTTTTAATTTGACGAAACATTTTAAATTGCAGAAAAAAAAACTGCTTCACTCGTTAAAAGGCAGGGATACGGTAGCGTGGTTACTTGGCGCGTTCAGTGATGAACTATACAGTTGGAGGATTATTTTCAGTTTTAAAGCTACTGTAAATGTGTGTACGCATTTCAGTTAAAGAAAAATGATCATTTCACATCAGAAGGGGGGAAGGCGTGGATTTTTTTTTAATTCAACGAACTTCCTTTAAATTCTTAGCACGGTCATCGCCATGCGGGTACTACTAGTACATACATACAGATGAAGTTAATAAAAGCGTGTTATTTAAAAAAACACGAACATATTTCAGTTGAAGTTCAGCAAACCTATAAAAAATGTACGCTGTGTTATTCATTAACTTTTGAAACGAAAACACCATCTGCCCTTAAATGACGTCCTCCGGACGACATATTGCGGGCAACAAATTGCTTCATCGAATGGGGTTGTTTCCTTCGGTCAAAAGTAGTACTTTTGTCACTGAAATTGATAGAAAAAGTTAAAAAAAAAATAATAATAACATGGACCCAGAAAATACTATCATTTTCCCAACAGCTATTTTTTAATTAATTTTTTAAAATGTCTGATTTTTCAAACAAGGTGTGGTCTTGATGACGCCACAAATGATGCTCTTTTGGTGCAACTTTCTACGGTATTTCCACGTTATGTTAATCAAGAAGCGAACTAAACTTTCGCTTTACGCTTTCTATCAACCCTATCGTTGCCAACACATGTGAGTAAAGATGTTAATTAAATATTTTGATCTGTGAATGGCAACAGTGAACGGCATTTCATCCTTTCTGATGTCAACGGCATAAGCGTAAACAATGAATGCGCGCCGATTTAAGTAATTTTTTTAAAATATTAAACTTAAACAAATTATTTAAAAAATGGTCAGATCCTATGTTTTTAAGCATGCTCTTTCAGAAAAAAGTACTTTTAAAATTTTGGAAACGACCCAATTTGGAAGCGTTCTAGAGTGGATTAGAGCCACTATATAAATGGCATTTAGGGGCCTTTGTATTTTTACATAGTATTTTTATAAGTACATATAAAGGGTGTCCCAAAATTAACGCAAGATTTGAATTTGCCGCCATTTTTGCAATAAATGGTTGGCAACCCTGAAAAAAGAGCAATTTGACAGCTGAGAATTTAGGGTAATCAAAAATGGAGCGTTATACGATACAATAACGCGCTTTCATTATTGAACAATTGTTTCAAAAATAATGAAAGTTGAGGCTGGTCAAGCAGTTACTGTTATTGGCGCTCGGTATCGCAACACGGTAATGCACGGGTGGTTGTGTGCTTGTTGACATAGACCTTTGAATTCAAATAACCCCATAAGAAGAAATTTAAAAATGTTAAATCACACGATCTAGGGTGCCAATTCTGATCACTGAAATGAGAGAGTACGCGACTAGGAAATGCCTTATGCAGTAATTGAAATGTTTCACTCTCTCTAGCTGTATGGTACAATAACACCCCATTTTTACTAACCCTAAACTCTCAACTGTCAAATTGTTCTTTTTTCATGGCTGCCAACAATTTATGGAAAAAATGGTGGCAAATTCAAATCTTGCGTTAATTTTGGGACACCCTTTAGTACTATAGTATTTGTTATAGTACCTTAGTATTTTTTATAGTACATATAGGGGCCTTAGGGCAGATAGCGACGATGATGAAATCGCTTTGTGACAATATTTTTTACATTAGCATATTTGACAGAAAACCTTTAAACTTTAACTAAGTAACTTTAGCTATTAGTCCACAAAATAGACTATATAATAGATAAATAGATACATTATCATCTGCAATGAAAAGTATCTGTAGCCAATTAGAAACAGTCAGAAAAATTGTTTCAGCCAATATTATACAATAGTACCTCCTTTAAGGGACACCTCTATTTAAGAGACACTTTTTCGGTATCAGTTCCTTTGAATAGGGACATCCATGTATTTCCCTCTCATTAAGGGACACTCTGTTTAAGGGACAGTCAAAGAGAAAAATTGCAAAAAGAAAAAAATATATGTGTAAATGCATTAGAAATATTGAGTTTATTGGAATTTAAGGTTCTCGTTTTTTTCACAAATTGACTGGTAAAAGTTTGTCTTGACATCAACCTGCAAATAAACAAATAAGTATCCTAAAATCCTTTCCGAGATTTACATTTATGCTTTTCCCTCTCATCAGTTGCAAAACTTTTATGTACAAAATTTGATGCAACTTTAATATTTTTTTCTGGTTTGTATGGTTCTGAATTTTATGAAATAAAATGAGTATATATATATATATATATATATATATATATATATATATATATATATATATATATATATTCAAAAAAAATCTGAAACGTTATTAATTTCGTTTATTATGAAATTATAGAGTTAACACAACATGCATGCATTCATTTACCTCCGAAGAAGGAACACCTGCATTTAAGGGACAAGTTGTCCGGTAGCCTAGGTGTCCTTTATTGAGAGGTTCTACAGGGCATTTGAAATGCCACTTAAATAAGGAGAATCTCGTTCTTATGAGTAAAAGTTACAAATAATAGTCTTTTATGGATATTTCAAAAGAAAGGAATAGCATTAAAGTCTTGCTTAAGAAATAAGTTTAAATAAAATTGAAACTTAAAAAATCCGATTAGAGTGCAGAAATATCGAAGAATTGAACTTTGCAAACTTGAAATTTTGAACTTTAAAAGGTAACTTATATTCATTTACTTCTCATTGCCTTAATTCTGTACCTTAGAGCCAGACTATAGAACCTTTTTCCGCATCGAGTCATCAAGGCGTACTTAATTCTATTTAAATTCTTTTATAATTCCTTACCAGCATAAAAGAGTTCATTCTTTGTATGCATCAGACGAAAGTTTTTTCGCTCTCCTGCAAAGATCAAAAAATGTGACTGCTAGTGCTGCAGTTTTTTTTTTTTTTTTTTTTTTTTCAGTACTGCAGGGTCAGAGAGAAAATGACCGACTCCGACTCCTGGATTTTGAAACGTCCGACTCCGGCTTTATTTATTTATTTATTTTCAGTTTTTTCTTCTCATGGCTCATGGGAAGGGGCCCTTAAACAAATATTGAAATATTAATTCCTTTTTATGAAATTTTCGCGTTTTATTGTAAACCTGAGATACATACAGCATTAGAAATTCAATTTCAAAATCACATTTTTCAACAGTAGTTATTTTAAAAGTGAGATTACTCAAAATTTTACTCCCATTTAAAAAAAAAAATTAAAAAGGATTAATTTGCTCCCCTTTAATGTTTAACAAATAAGTGTTGATCAAACAACGTAGTCTCAATTTTTGAAAGCTGTAACTTGAGAGAAAAAAAACTTTTTGGCTAAATCAAAAAACCTTCCTTGAGAGGAGACGGTCCGCATCGGGTGCGCCGATCTGGTGAGTGACACCTCAAGTTAATTTCAGAGTTTATAAAAAATATAAATATTTTACTTCTGAAAAATTTTCCCAATAAATTTTAAATATTTCATCAAAAACTTTGAACGAAAATAGGGCACTATAGCACTATATTGCGAGGAGAGGTCAAGTAAATGTGAGCAAGTTTTATGCAAAATGTGGCGAAATACAGTTTTGTACGAATAGTTTTTAATATACCTATTGAACACACTTTGAAGTTTCCTCCCGAGCTACGGGCCTTGGACTTGCTCGAGGGATACATTCCTTAATTACAATTTTATAACTGAGATCGAAGTAAAAAAAATATAGAAAGATATATTTCGAATGTGATTCATTTAGAAAAACAAAACTATTTGCTGGTAGTTGCTATTAGTTAAAGAAAGTTAAAAAACAAACCGACTAGGGGACGGCGTTGGTAGCTATTACAGAAAGTTCGATAAGTAATCGAGCCAGCTCATTGCCAAGGGCTGTTATTTCCTTATTAGTAGGCTTTTATGCACATAATCGAAACAATTGGTAGTCAGTTTTTTTTTTTTTTTTTTTTTTTTTTTTTTCTGCAAGGAGAGTCTGAAAATTAAAGAAAAAAAGAATCCCGGAGTTGGAGTCGGCATATTTTCAAACGACTCCGATTCCTTTATCCCAAAATCAGTCATACTCCGGCTATTCGACTTCTACTCCACAGCTCTGTGTCTTTTAACAATTTAATGAGTTATGGGAAGTTGAAGTTGTTAATACTCAAAGTATGACTTAGTTTTATTTATTTTTTATTAATTTGATACTGTTGATTATATTTATGTGGATTTTTTAAAATAGTTTTCAAAATACTAGCCAAATCCTTAGGTAAATGTTTTTTTTTTTTTTTCAATGATTTTTTTAACACAAAATTAAACCTCTACAAAATCACAAAATGATCTGCTAAGTTTTTTCTTTTAATGTGAGTTTACGCTATTGTCCTATTTTTTTCGTTTCATTTTATTAAAATATATTTTGTATTTGCCTATTAGTTACTTTTAATCTCCAGGAAACCAGGTATAAATCCTGATAATATATGAAAATCCCTCGATTTACCAAGAACCCGAAGAAAACTCAAGTAGGAGAAAAAATGGGGTGCTTTAAAGTGCTTTATTTTGATTTCCATTTTGGAGTGAGAACCCTGAAGATCATTTCCTAAGCAATGACTTTGATCTTATGTTTTGTGTTCTATTGTTCTGTTTTTATCTTTATAGTTCCCTAATTTTTGCCTAGCTATTGGAAACTTAAAAAATATATATACTAAAAAATGAAATTTCATTTTTTTTGGTATATATTTTTACTATTGCCTAGAATTCTAGCAGTACGACTACATTTACTCAATGGGGTTGTTTCCTTCAGTCAAAAGTATTATTTTAGTCACTAAAATAGATAAAATAAGCAAAAAAAAAAATCATAATAACATGAAGCTGAAAAAATTATTTTTTTTCAAACTAACTTTTTGTTTAAGTTTTTTAAATGTCCGATTTTGGAACTAAGACGTGGTCTTTGTGACGTCACAAATGATGTACTTTGGTGAAGGCATATGTTTACCGCTGGGTCAACCGCGTTGCCAGAACACGATAATTTGCGCTGTGCGAATTGGCATCAGTGAATGGCATTTCACCACTTGTGATATCATGTGCAGAAGCGTAAAAAACGAATTTCAATCTGCACACTGATTGAAATAATTGTTAAAAAATATTAAACTTTGTCAGGTATTTTTTTAAAAAAAATGGTTAAATCCTATGTTTTTAAGCATGCTCTTTCAGAAAAAAAATACTTTCAAAATTTCAGAAACAACCCAAATACGATCCGCTGTTTATTTTATTTTACAAACTAGCTGCGTTGCCTGGTCTACCTTGAAAATAAAAATTGTGTCAAGTGACGTATATTCAACAATCAGGCTTAAATAAATATATAAATAAAACATCATGCAAAATTTCCCTCCCAAGCAATGACGACAGATATTAAAATACTTTTAAGAAATTAAATCGAGAAAAATGGATTTAAAAAGTGTAACCATGGAAACACAAAATCAAATACGTTTAAGGGATTAAAATGCGAAAGAAAATGGTTAACAATTTGAATGGAAATGAGATTTTTTGAACTTGATTTAAAGAGGCTTGTAACTTTATTTCCTTTCGAGATAGAAGCTTAATTTTTCGACCGTAGTTCGAGATAGATCTGGAGTAAAAAATGTCGCTTTTTCCAATGGGGGCGAAAAGAAAACTGTGGGAAAATTCTTTCACTTTTTATTGATTAATTTAATGAAGAAAGTAGCACCTAAATTTCAGCTAAGCCTTAAAAAGTTCAAACTAAAAACGCAAATAACTCCCGCCGTATTTAAGTTAAAAAACAAATTGCGTAGAACGCGGAAAATTCTATTATTTCCGACGGTATGTAATATTAATATGTGCAAGTAATTTTCCGCCCCCCGTACTCGGAAATTTATTTGACAATTGGGCCTAAATTGGAATAAAAAAAGACCTACTCAACGAATTTTTTTCGAACCGGTCTGCAAACCTTTCCGCGGCTGAAGAAAGATACAGTGAAAATTTCAGCGAAATTGGCCGGTAGATCTCGAGTTTTGCGCGTTTAAACAAACGGGCGCATTTTGGAGATTTCGTTTTATACTGTGTAGAAATGCCGAACATTAGCGCCAAAGACATTCACCAACTGTCTAGTACTTTTTAAGAATGTCCTGAATTTGCGATAGCACAATACAACTATTTAAATGTTCAAAAAGGTCAAAGTTGTTTAGCTTTTAAAATCAAGCATTCTTTAAACTGCCGACTAAACTTCATCCTGCTGTGGGCAGGTAAACTGCAGTATGTGCAGAAACGAGTTTTCGAGATATTTGAAGAAACGCGTTTTGGATCCAATAAAACAATAGAAAAATTTTGGAATTTGAAACTTTTTTCGTGCTTTATTTTTTTTTTTTTTTTTTTTTTTTTTTTTTTTGAAGCGTTTATCGAATAAGCAACATTGTGCAATGAATCTTAAGTAAATTAGAGAGTAAGATGACAAAAAAGGTAAAAGGATGAAAAATGAAAATTGTGCAGATACTGCGCTTTGCCTGCCGAAGGCAGCATACTTCGATGATGTGTTACCAAATATGCGTATTGTCCTTCCTTCCCTCTGTTTTAAAAAAAAAATTTAGTTTTTTGGGTCACGGTTTTTTATTTTTTCAAATCAAAAAAAAAAAAATGTCAGCTTTGATTAGTGTTTCTACAACTTATGTAAGTATTAAAATTAATCACAATGATCAAATGTTACTCCTTATAAATGGGGCAATTATTGATCAATGGGGTATTTGCTGACTAAGCACATTTCTTGTTATGAATTTGGTCGGCTCAAGACTGATAATTCCCCGTGACAACAAAATCAAAAATTCTTTCATTACTTGTATTTAGTGATTCTGCATGACTATGTAACGCGGATATCTGCGGGAATGGATGCCATAAATCCGTATAGATTTTTAGTTATAAAATATGATTTTTAAATTATAGTGTAAAAATGAATAATCAAAATCGATTTAAAAAAATCATATTATTTTCCTTTGTGTGAAAATGAAAAACAAAATATTATGAAAGTGAAAGTAGCTTCTCGGTCTACCGCAAATGATTTGCCTTTTTAATTTCTCTTACATGGTTGTAGTCAGGGGCGGCATTTCAGCATTTCATTTGGGGGGTCAAGCTTCTTAAATATGTATTACCACAGTGCTGTCCCAAATACGCATTAGTTAACAGGAAGTGGTCATAAAATCGGTTTAATATGAATAAAAAATAGTGTTTAGGAACAATTAAAATTTTGAATCACCTCCTAATAAGTTATCATACAAAACATCGCGATACTAAAGTTTTATACCTTTTTGAAAAGTTTTAATGCATGATTTTTAGAATTCGAAAAAGGCAGGGAATCGTGTTACTAATCTATCAGTGCCCAGTGTCGTGCTGTTTTTCCGGTACATCTAAACATAAAAGATGGTGAAAAAGCTCATGCTCTTCAGTATGTATGACTTCGTTTGAATTTTTTGCCCATTGTGCTTCGAAAATAATTCTCTAACCTCCTGAGACATAAAAAAATCTTTCTCTACTAGCTGAGCTGATTGGAATAGTTGAAAATTAATTGAAGTAGCAAATTTATGTATGAAAACACTTTTTATATCTTGCTCTTCAAAATCACCCAGGCAACTTCAAAAATTGTGAGGGGCTTAATTTTTCATCATTGAATAATCTGGTCTCGTCGGCACTCTCAGCTTCAATGAGATATCATCTGCCTCCAGCTCTATTATTCACTATTCCAGATTGATGAGTCCATAACAAGAACGAAACTGCAGTCTCTGGACATGATAACCTTTCTGTTAGTATATTGCTTGTAATTTTTCTTGCTTCGTGCTAAAAATTTTACTCATAATTGAAACATTTTATTTTTCGTTTCAAAAATCCGATCCAGATAATATACTAACAATACAGAAAAATAATTATCATCAAATCTTGCGTTAATTTCATTCGAAACTAAACCTATTACTTCATGCAAAATTTAAAAAATCAATGTTTGACTCCACATCATCATGTGGATCTTTGTCACTTTTGTTTTTTAAAATTGTCTCGGAAGAAGAATTTTTTTGAAAAGTTAAATGGTTGATTGAAATATACATCTACAATATGCAAAATCTATTTTTAATTTCAATTGTAGATTGAACTATGGTAGTATGGTGCACAGATCAGTTGTAGATTGGACTGTGGCTTGAATAGTCCGAAAATTAAAGGTAGCGGATTGAAGATGTTTTGATAGAGTAAAGCATTTTTCAAAAACTTTCCTCAGTACAAACAAATTGAATAAAAATTCAAACGAATTCATCATGCTAAATAAAGGGCATGATCTTTTTCACCATTGAAAGAATCTTTTTGCAATAATTCTTCCAATCGTCAAATCACTGCTTTGAAGTTATAGAGTAATGTTTTTATGGTTTTTGCATAATTACAGAGCCACATAACTGGTATTCGTCGATACGTTTTTCTTATTCAATAATCACATGCATTTTTAAGAAGCTTCTAAGAAAGCATATAATGCATTGAACAGATGAAACGTGTTTCTAGCAATACACTTAAAAAATGAGCGTAAAGGTGAATGTAAAATGGGTTGCATGGGGCTCTCATATTGGACATACCATCGTTACAATGGGCACAAAAGTGTGAAATACTTAGCCTATATGAGGCAATGTCTTCTTTAGTTAAAAATTAACCATGGTTCTCTATCAGTTTTCTATGTTCTGAAAAGGCCGGAAAATACTTCATAAAATTTCTAAGTTATCATCCAACAAACGAAAAACACTTTTTATTGTCTGGGAATGTGTCGTGTTTCATCAAATAGCTTCTGAAAACCAGCGAGATTTTTTTTTTTTTTTTTTTTGAACAGTGATTACCGACTTTCATAAATTGAATTCACCCATTTTCTATCATTCTGCGCAAAACATTTGGGGGTGCGACCGCCCCCTCTTGACCCCCCTATTTGCCGCCCCTGGTTGTAGTCGCGAAAAAATTTTCCCTCAAATTTCTGCCTAAAGTTCCGTTTTACGCATTCCCGAAAGAATGTTGAGTGGTTTTTTTTTTTCGGCTTGACCACACGTGTATTTTTTTATTTATTATTTTTTTTAATATAGATTTTTAGCTAATAAACTACATTGACATTTTAAGAACAGACCATAACCAATAAAATATTGCCATCATGATTAAGCGCCAAAATTTTAGTAAAATCTTGAGTTTTTAAAGACGGTTTGCTTATAAAATTAAATATAAATAAATATTTTATGGATAAAATAAAATTACTCTAGATGTAAAAATGCTTCGCAAAAAAAAAAAAAAAAAAAAAAATCGCAGCCCAGTCATTAATTTTTTTTTTCGTTAACTTATAAAACATTAATCGTTCGTTTTGTTCATCGTTCATGGAATATACGTTTTAGAAAACCGAGGGGGGGGGTGGCAATTTAGCTACCTTACCATCCATGATCTTATTAAAATGTTAATGTTGTTACAAAATGAGAATTCAATAATAATTTTGTAAATTTGAGTAAGAAAAACTTTAATGACCTTTTTTCTCTGGGGTTCCTTCAAGAAAACCATTCGCTCTGAGAATTCCTCTAAGTGTAAAAGGTTGAATATCTCTGGAGTCTGGAATAAAGCGGTTATAGTTAGGTTTTAGTTTGTCTCTACAAGCGCGACCCGAACTTAAATTTTTGGGAGGGCGGAAATTCTTAAATTGTCGAATAGGATCCAAAATTTTGCCGAATGGAACTACAAATGTCGCCTTCTGACGATAATTTTGCCGAATCTACAGTTAAAATTTGCCGAATAAGGACTTTTTGGGAGGTAACAGTGACCTCCCATGGGGCGCCCCTGTCTCTCTAATTACTTCGAACATTTAAAATGTCGTTTTTTTTTTCGCATTTCGAAAAAAAAAAAGGCAAATGAGTAACAATGTCAAAAAATTAATTTTTCATTTCAGAATTGCAAATTTCTCAGTAGTACATTCAAATTTAATGAATAGCCATACCTTTTCAAGTTAAATAATCCTTTAGAAAAACAAACATAAACAACACTCCGAGAGGTATCAAACGTGTTCGATAAGAGGTAGAAAAGAAAACAAGGGAAAAAAACTGTCCCTTTAAACGGTTTAGGGTCAAGTTCGAGAAAAATACTCCGCAAACGGCTACAGTAAAGCAGAACACAACACTCACGATTCACTTGAACTTGCGTGGGCTCAAAACTTACGCACGTGAATCCCGACTTCTTGCTGCAAGTAGAAATTGACGACACAAACCAGAGGACATTCCCGAGTGACAATAATTTCTGAATTGAATCTTTCAAACTCACCTTATCGGACGAGGAGAAGGTATCCTTCCAAGATTTTTCACATAAAGGGAGGAAAAATTCTACGATTTCTGGAGTTTTGTTTTTTACTCTTCGGCTGTTAGGCCTGTGACCCCAGCAATTCGTCGGCGAAGAAGCGGCGTTCCCCTAAACCTGTATTCTCGTCCAACAACTTGCTAATCTACTGCTTTCTGCAACAACGAGTTGGATTGCTCGGCTAGACTTCATTTAGAAAGCATCGCTGGAATAGGGGGAAAGGGAAAGGCCTACCTGTGGAGCCGCAAAGTCGCCAGGTTTTCCGCCACGGAGAAAAGAATTGGGAGGAATCGGTCGCCAACATAAGATATTCCACCACAGAGAAACCTCAGAAATCCGAACCCTGGAGATCCGAATTTCCTTATATTCCCGAACAACTTGTTCGGAAGGGAAGGTTTTAAATTAGATTTGAAAAAACGAAAATTCCACAACTACTATTCGAAAGCTAAGCTAGTCTTTTAATAACAGCTAATTTTAGCATGCGTTATGCAATGTACGTAACAACCACATAATTGATAGAACCGTTACACATAAAGGGTACACATCACATCATTACGCATACTGAACATTAGTATTAGTACACTCGCTCTTCGTACTTATTTATATTCTAATATACACATACTTTCAACGATATTCCTGCTAATTAATGCAGATAAAACACTCATGTTTTAATAGAGGTAAAATTGCATTGTTACTAACTCAAAGCAAAGAATTTCAGATCACTATTGAACAAATAACAAAGAGTTTAAGTAGGCCATCCGGTAAAACCGAACTTCCCGATATTCGAATTGAGGTTCACTGTAGAGCTGACAGTGATGATCCCATCAATTTTTTTAGGGTATACTCGCAGTAATCCACTACGCACAGTATGTTTATGCAATCATATGCACAATATGAAAATTTTTGAAACTTGATTGTATACGCTATATGTCTAAAAATTGTTTGAGAGTATACGGCGAATATGGAGTATACCCTATGGGAACACCCCGGGAGCCAAATCCCGTTTAAACCAAGTCCAAGAGACCAATGAAATCATTTCGCCATATTTTTTCTTATATTTCTAATGTTGACTATTCCTATATAATGAGATAAATATGTATGAAAATATGCAAAAAAATATGTCCTAAAAATTTAAAACTATGCACTTATATTTGCATTTACACTTTACGTGTGCACTTTTAAAGGGATAATTCGAACTATTGTAACGAATAGCATTGTAAATTTGCTATTCAAAAATTTCAGTCGCTTGGATCCAATAGACGCGCCCTAAATAAATATTCTTATTCAAGGTCTCCCATCGCTCCCTCTCACTCGGAAAATCTTTTCTTTTTCTATTGGCTATCCGGAAGAGGCAGTATTCATTTTCACAAAATGGCTTTCCATAGATCGCCCGATTTTTCGCTTTTAGTAACAAAAAAAAAAATTTAATGTGCTCAATCTTAAAATTTTAAAGAGAAGTGAAAAACGCAGTAGTATGTATTTGTTTTAAAATTTATGCACTTATGCATTTGCTTATAATCCGGGCTCTAATCATAACGTACAGGGGAATATTTTGCCCAAGAAGAGAGCACTCACAGGGTCCTGTGTGTGTTCAGGAATAATGTCACACTTTTTTCATCATATTTTACCTCCAGCTTCCCCTTGTTCCGTCGCTCCCCTTTTGTCACAGTGTGTCACACATCATTTTTCCGCCTTACCTCCCTTTGTCACATTAAACAGTCACTATAAATCCTAATTCGAATGCAATTCCAAAAAAATCCCTTTAGAGTGAGGATATCATTCCCTTACAATCTTGATCAAAAGAAAGTCAATAGTTCCTAAATAACACCAACATTCCCGTTTAAACTATCGTTTAAAATCCCATTGAAATCAGAAAACGTACAGGTTTCTGAAAATTCCCATCTAAATGAGAAGAATACAATGTATTTTTTTTACTTCTTTTTTTTTTAATCCTCATTAAATGCTAATACTATTTTAAATTTTTAGCTAATGATATCAAGTATAGTCTAAAAATGTACTTTTAAGCTTTTGATGTTAAAAAATTTCCTAGAGAGAGAGCACCCACTCGACCCTCCTCTTAATGTCATCAAAGATAGCATAAAGTGCATTTTTAAGATTTCAATTTCGATAAATTTCTAGGCTATTGTCATAGAACTTTCGTCTTTCTTTCTAACGCTACTATTTTTAAAAGGTTCGTCTTTAAGATTTCAATTCGGAAATTTTTCCCCAATACCCGAACCTCAACTAACGTTTCTATAGATAGAATTACGTTTTGAAAGCTTCTGTTTCAAAAAATTTCCGCGAAGAGCCCCTGACTTCCCAATTTCATCATAGATCAAAGACCTGGAGCTGGAGCAGGAGCCCAGTAAAAGCCTGCCAGGGCAGGAGCGGAGGCATTTAGCACAATCATCAAATCAGAATTCTCTGTGTAGAATATATTACCGCTAATAGCGTTTAACATCCACCATGAAAATAACGATTTCCGTCTGTTGAGATCAGAAGACACTTATTTAAAAGCAAATCTTTTATTGAAGATATTATAACATACATGAATTTCATATCTACGATCTTTGTTGCTAACCAAATTAACGGCATAACCTTCTAAAGCAAAAAAAAAAAAAATCTTGTTTCCTTAACTTATAAGGACAGAACATTTGCATAATTCAGTTCACGGTTTGCAGTGATACTTTTCACTTTAAAAATATATAAGAAAATTTGCAAATGTGCTTTCAAAATGTACGTACGAAAAATAATCAAATTGAAAAAATTCTAACACTCTGACTTAGAACCAATAGTTAAAATCTGCTCAATATAGAGAATTGCATCGTATTAATTTTTATAAAAAGTGAAACTTGTGGTAGTAGTGGCGCAACCATTTTTTTTTTTGGGGGGGGGGGGGGTGCGGAGACACTTTTAAGAATTTTCTGCCATCTGCTTGGAGGGTCGGGGGGTTACCTCTCCGGAATATTTTTGAAATTGTTGCTCTGAAAATACAGTTTCAGACGGTATCAGAAGGGGGGGGGGTGGAGGAGAAACGGAAGCTTAGAAGGAAAAAATTATATTGGCCCTTCGCGGAAATTTTGAGAAATTAAAATCTTAAAAACGTGATCATAGGTGATATTGGTTGACGTTAGGGTAGGGATGGCGCTTAGAGATTGTCCGATTTTTTAAAAAATACGATTGAAATTGGTTCCAGGGCCTCTCCTCCATTTTTTCAAAAGTGAAGTTCCAAAAATCCAACTGTAGACAAACTTTGATAATGTTACGGGAAAGGAAGTTCCGGGGCTCGGTGGAAATTTTTCAAAATTGAAATCCTAAGAAACGACGTTTTCAAGCAATATTCAATCATGTAATGGCGAGGGGTTCAAAGGCGCTCCACCTTAAATTTTTTGAAACTAGTTTTTATTTTAGTAAGCGTCCGCTCATCCGATTTAAAGAGAACTGCTTGCTAAGTGCTTCATCTAGTGTAGTTTTAAAAGCCAACTTTTGGCGATCTTGGATATTTAAGAAGGGGGGCTCGGGGGTATTGAGAAGAGATAAAATGGGGGAAAGGAAGACTTTCTTCCGTGAAGCAAAGACCCCAAGTCACGTGATAGACTTTAAAGCAAAGCATTGAAGAAATCAGGTTTCTTTCGTTAGTTTCACACAAAGCTTGAACACCATTCGTCATTGTTGAGCCACGTGTTTTGAGTATTTACCATTGCAAGAAACTGACATTGCAAAAGATTTGAGTTGAGATCTTTTGCAAAGTCAATTATTGGACTTGCGCCCTCCATTTACTAATTTCTGCTCTACGCTCGGGGGCCCTTGTCCAAAAATGTCCCGAAAATGAAGTTTTAAAAATGTAATGATAGACCATATTTGGTAACGTTAGGGAGCTCGGCAGTTTTTCAAATTTGTAGCGCCCAAAACAGTCTCAACCACTTTCGATACAGTTAAAAAACAAGGTGTTTGGGGAATATCCCCTGGGCATTTCGAGAAATTAAAGACCTGCAAACGAGTGTTGGGAAACGGGAGGCTTCGGAGGCGTAGCGTCTTATAACTTTTTATTTTCAGCCGGGTACGGAAAAAGCAAAGAAAAAAAAGGGGGGGGGGGAGAGGAAGGGAATGAAACAAATAGGAGAAGGACGTAATTAGCTGAACAACAGTCTGCAACTGTTGAAAATTGTTTTAAAAGAAATGATTCATTATCAACATTTTTTTTTTATCCTTATGAAAATAACTTCATTTTCTCAAGACGAGTTCTTTTCTTTTCTTCTACTAAGGGACTCCGTCCCCTGCTC